>NC_056741.1:97776967-98076967 GCF_019279795.1 Protopterus annectens | reverse complement strand
TGTGATTCAGAAAACTCAACTACACAAAGTGGATGGCCCAAATAATGTAGCAGGTTGTGATATATACCAATGACTGCACATTGAGGCATTGTGCATGATAATGCGGCAAAACAAGATAGCAGAGCAATTCAAAGACATTTACATGCCACGTTAACAGCACTGCGCACACACAGCATATTTAAATTTGGCCACATGACTGTGTTCATAGTCCATAGACTACAGAAGAATATCTGGGATTGCCACAGCCATAGACAATGTGCATCTGCATGAGGATCTCATTGCACCAGTGATGTCTAATGGTGCACAATGTCACCCATGGATATTGTGGTTAACATGGCATGGCCTCTATGACACTGACATTGCAGACTGGTACTGTGTTGATAGATATCCCAGTGGATACTAAGGTATGTATGGCTTTACAAATAATAGTTACAGGGACCATTCGGTGACCTCCTGTGGATACAGTGGGGTGTTCTCAGGCATCTGTTTTGAGAATATGCCATCAGTTCCTTGATGTCATGCTCTAGCATGTAGGGGAGCATATTTAGTTCCCAAGTACCCCAGAGAAGACAGCAAACACTATGAAGTAGTCCTGTGATATATCCCATTTCCCTGAGGTACTGCAGGCAATGGTCCCTACAGAAAGGCCCTACAAGGTAAACTATAAAGGAG
Organism: Protopterus annectens; assembly: GCF_019279795.1. NCBI lineage: Eukaryota > Metazoa > Chordata > Ceratodontiformes > Protopteridae > Protopterus > Protopterus annectens. Next base: position 98,076,295 of record NC_056741.1, on the reverse strand, counting down.
GTACATGAACTGCAAAGGGTGTCAATTCCACCCTCTGCAAAGAGGTCTGTAATGCACAAGATAAAAGCTACAATTTGTGTGCAGGCCACCCAGGCTGTTATCATGACTCCCACATATGGCAAACTGGTGACCAGAACCTGTGGTTTGTGAGTGGTAACTTCCCACACTGGCATTCAATGATGATGGTTATACCATGGAATCCTGACTCATGACACACATAAGAAATCCACAAAATCAAACAGCCCATGGGTACAGCCATTCACTATGGCAAACCAAAAATATTACTCAGCATGTGTTTGGGCTGCTGGAGGTATACTTTTGCTGTCTGTATTTATCCCCTGGTGCCCTTCCATATGGCTCAGCCACATGTGCAAAAATACTGACAGTGTTTGCAGTACTACATTATATTATATTATACTTAAGAAGCATTTAGAACAGGGTGGGGTCTTGCAGGGCCAGCAGTTTGCAGCACAAAATACAGAGTCAGATGAGGAGTTAGGAGCCAGTAGTAGGAGATGATTGTGTCAGATGGAGTTGGGCACATCATGCTGGAGCACAAGAAAAGAAGCAGCAGACTGCACACAAGTCTACATCATAACTACATGAGAACTAAGAATCAAAAGCACCAAAGGCTTAGCAGATTACTTGAAACAAACAAAGTCTATATGAGAACTAAGCAGACACACTGCAGTAAAAGTGATTTATGCAAAACTAACACCAGGCTGTTCATACCGGAGTGTAGGCTGGCCACACTGTGCACTAGACCAAGGCAACCTAAGTAACAAAACACAAAGGACAGTGCACAGTTATTATCATTGCAGAGGTCAGGAAAGGAGTAAATGAGTACATGTATGTCATTGACAAATGTATGAATGTAAGTGTGCAGAACTATGCAAAAAGTGCTTCATTGTGAAGTGGCAATACTGGTTGAAAAGGTTACTGTCATGATCCAGCAGGTGTTGGTGAAGGGGTTGAGATGTGCTGGGGGTTGTGGTGGTGCGACTGTTAGTCTGCAAGGACACTGTTTCAGCAGTTGGTGCGGCACTGTGGCTCGTATTACTGGACAGGTCCATGGCATGGGTGGTTCAGGGTTCAGCATCCCATTTACATCCCTGCCCATTAGAGATGACAGTACCAGACTATGCACCGGATGGACCATGTCCCTGGCTAAATGCAGATGTGCTGAATAACCTCATGTGACACTTGTGCCGGCATGGTGATACCAACAACCACAGAACAGCCTCTCTGGTGAAAGTAAACACATCAACAATAGATGTTTATTATTTATTTATTTTTTTATTTAATGATTGATTTATTTACCAGAAAAATCCAACTGGGCCTCTTTTCTGTTGTGATCTGTGAAGAAAAGCACTCTGCTAGGGCTAGATTCTGACATCCGTTTACAGTAAGCCTTCAAACTTCCCTGATTGGCAACTCCAATCTTTTCTCCTCTGCTCTATTCATTGACCTCTCTAAAGCATTCGACATGGTTAACCACTCTTCTTTAATTAACATCCTTGAATCCCTCTCATTTGATAACCTTGCTATTAAATGGTTTAGTTCTTATCTGAGTAACAGACAACAAGCCGTTCTTTGGGACAACCACATCTATTCCTTATTGCCCATTTCTATTGGAGTCCCTCAGGGCTCTATTCTTGGTCCACTTCTCTTCTCCCTTTACATAAACGATCTTCACTCTGTAATCCCTCAAGCTACCTGCATCCAATACGCTGACGATTCCACTATTATCTGTTCAGCATCTACCTCTTCAGATCTACTCTCACTAACTCAAAATATCTTCAACACAGTAGAAACATGGTTTACTAGACGGTACCTCCTTCTAAATGCTAAAAAAACTAAACTTCTTCTCTTCACCCCCACCACTCGTACCTCCCCATTCAACTTCACCATCTTGTCAAATGATGCCACTGTCATCTTTCCTGACTCTACAACTAAACTGCTAGGAATAACCATTGATAACAATCTCACTTTTGATCAACACATCAATAACACCATCAAAACAGTTAACAGAAAAATAGGATCCTTATACTATATCAAACCATTTCTCACTCCATCTACCAGAGCTACTATCGCCCACTCCCATCTGATATCTACTCTCTTTTACGCCTCACCTATCTTCACGAACCTTAAGAAGGCTAACCTAAATAAACTAGCAACTTGCTACAATAGCATTGCCCGCTTTGCCATTGGTAACCCTTTCAGAATCCATCACTGTCTTAATTTGAAACTCTTAGGCTGGCTAGAACTACAAAACTGCCTCATGATCTCACAACTTACTATTGCCCTCAAGATATTGTACCAACCTGATAACACCCCTATACTTTCACAACTTTTAATCCCTTATAACAATCTTACCTCCCTTCGATCCTCTTGTAAACTCATGACCAAATCCATAAAGTCCCACAACTTAGCTGGTGACTCTCTTTTCACTAATACTGTAGGTAGAACATGGAATCTGCTACCCACAGATATAACTCTAATTGCTTCCTTACCTCTCTTCAAACAAAAAATCAAACTGTACTTCCAAAATCACTGGCTTTGTTCATGTAGTACTCCAGACTAACATTCCTCATTCCTCTTTGCTCTACCTTTAACTTTACACTGTGCTTAATAGCTAGGCAAACACCTACTTTTTCTCTTGCCCTTTTCACTCCTTTTATGCTCTGACACACTTCTGTCATCTCTCCCCTGTCCTCTCTTCTGTCTTCTTTCTTCTTCGCTCTTCTAGACTTGTCTCTTACTCTTCTCCAATCTTGTATTACTCGTACTATCCTTTCCAGTCTCTTCTTACACTATTTTATTTCTCTCCAACTAATTGTTGAAGCTTATTTGCGTAGCCTTTAGCCTTTTAATTGTGATGCTTTTCAACTGACCTAGTATTTTTGTGTGACTTACCTATATGTTGATGTTATTACTAAATTTATATTCTTATTGTACTTTTAATTTTTATGATTACTATGTCTCATTGTCATGTTTTGTGTGGAGCTTTTCTCCCTGGGCCTCTACTGAAAATGGGCATATATCCAGCTAGACTAGCCCGGTCAACAAATGTAAAATAAAAAATAAATAAATAAAATAAATAAAAATAAATAAATTGGTAGTGTCCTAATCATCCTGTCCCCTCTCTTACTTCTGTGTAGCCTGCTCATCCATAGACATTGATGCTGTTCCCATGGCCTAGGCCGGGATTGTGATGGTCGCATGTCAAACACATACTCTGCTGCCCCTCCCCCAACTGGGGCAGCTAATTCCCCCATCATATCAGGCAGGGTCTGCTTCAGAGGAGTGCTGGTGCCAGAGTCACCTATGAATATATCAATTTACGAAATAGCCACTGCAAGTATGACCTAACACTGCAACTTCATATACAACTGATATGTTTACTATAATAAAGACGATCAAAAAATAATAATAAATAAATACCCTTGTCCATAACTTGAGCAGATGGCTGGGGATGTTGGATCCCCAATGTGCCTATATACTGTAATCAATGGATTTAATAAATTTGTATAGTGACTAAGGTGTAAAGATTATGTGTATGTATTGATACACTGAAATGTGACTACATACCAGGGCATCTGCAGTGGATACTCTCTAAGGCCTGTTCACCTCTGCTCCAACATCCAGTGCAGCAATCTGGGACTCTGTTGAGGTGATAATACCTTTAGACATAGTCCAGAAATGTATTCACTTCTGTCAGGGCGTTCATTGTGACCACCCCCCCCACCTGTTGCTCTGCTTCCTCATGCCACAGCTTTATTTCTATTGTTTGCACTAGGAATCATAACTGTAGCTCTGTGGTGCACCATTTCATATCCACAGTTCTGTCACACTACTGAAAATCTTAGTCTAGGCCCAGTCATGGTAGAGCAAGTTAGCTGTTTGGACATCGGTGGGCAATCTGCCAGGAGATGGAGGTCCTGGAGCATTACCTCATTCTCAGCATCAGATACTCTGGGCTTATAGGTGAATGTTGATGTCCGAGGAGATGCAGTTGTCTTTTTCCCTGACTGTCCTGTGTTTTTGGCTCTGCTCAGTTGGTATGGAAAACAGTGGAATTAACAGCCTTGTTCTTACATGGTCCTTAAAAATCTTAACACTACTACTATCACCCTAGGACATATACCATGATGTGTTTCTGTCTGACAGCTATTTAGCTGTATTTAGACTCTAAGTAAATATCAGGTTTGCTAAGCAAACATCCCCTCAAAACAATCATAGAATGGTAATGGACCAAGGACACATGACTGATACACTATCACTGTTACAAATATTAGTGTAATAAGTACAAGGCATACATCACTAAAATTGTAGTGAACAGAACTTAGACTATGAGGTCAGTTAATGTGCACCCCAGACGGCTTCATAGTCTTACAGGCTACTAATTGCTGTAACTTTGTGAGCTCCCTCTGAATACGCTTTGGCCAGCACATAAAAGTACTGGCACACTAATATTCCTGATAGGAAGCAGTTTAAATAGCAGTCAAAATCAGCCATTGTACAAAGGAATGGATTTGCAAGAAGTATCACTTACATTATACAAGTAGTTGTCTAAATTTCATCCTTAGCAGAAATTAAACTCTTGCAATATTGTTTTCTTATATAGCTCAGTGAGGCACTGTGCTTCTTATCACCCTCATATTCTTATCTGGGCATAATGGTCATACTAACTAGAGCTCATTGCATTATTGTCAATGAGTCATGGAATTTGCATGATGACATACCTAGTAAACATTGTACAGACTCATGCTAAATGGAATTTACAGGCCTGAGACCCTGTGACTAGGTCCACTAATGAATGGTTTGCATATGCTACAAGTGATGGTGGAATGGTCATGCCATATTTAAACATCTGCATATGGAGTTGCTATGCAACATGTTTTATTAGCAGAATACACCGCCACTGAAGATTGCCATGTTTCACACCTTAAAATACCATTGTGAATCATAATAATAATAACAGTCCATATATTTTCTGATGTTGCCATCCATCAAGTAAATGTGGTGCCCATTTATTTTCATCGTTGCACATCAGTTTGTACACACAAGACCTAATATGGATGCCGATTCACTGGCATTTTTTTCCACAAAGTGAGACATGACTGGAGGGGGGGGGGACAAGATGGCTGAGTGATTCAGAAACATTTAAAATGTTGGAAGCCTATGTTCTGATGGAGTATATCATATAAATATGGTAGTGAATTGCTAACAGCCACTGTTAATGTGTATCTGCAGGAAGCTCTTATTGCAGCTGTCATTGCTGATGGTGTGTGACGTCGTATCCGGAAAGGCAAGATAATCTGACCAGAATTAACATTTCATCCCCTCCACAACACTCACATTGTGGACTGTCACCATGTGGACAAGAAGCCCATGCAGGAAATTGTGAAAATATGTCAACCTTATTTGTAACCTCATGCCCCCCCCAATGACTGCTAAGGGCAGTTGCAGATAACTCTATACTGAGAGACACCACACTTCCCTGATTTATTGTGTCCCTAACAGCCTCTTCATTCTCAGATGGTTGGGTTTCTTTGGAATTTACAAGCATAGAGACTGTGCCCATACTCTGCACCACCTGACGTTACATGATACATAGGATTTCCCAACTGGCTCACTGACAGAACCCACACTGTGAAAGTAGCAGACCCACACTGTGAAAGAAGCAGACTCTAAATCCAACTTCAGACCAGTGACAAGTGGAGTACCAAAGGGTTAAGTCCTAGGTCCTCTCCTGTTTGGTATCTACTACTCTGAAGTACAGGCTAACACAGAAGGTCTTTGGCTAACAAAGTTCACAGATGACTGCAAACTAGGAACCATAATCAAAACTCCTAACGATGTGGACATCCTACAAAAGGGCCTCACTGAGACAGATGCCTGGTGTCAAAGCCATGGCTTAAAGCTCAATGCCAAAATGTGCATTGTCATCCCTTTTGGTAAAAACACGGCACCCATGAACTACCACATAAGCAGTAGTCTACTTAACACTGAAAGTGTGATAAGAGACCTTGGGACACAGGTGGACAGTAGTCTCTCCTTTGATAATCACATCACCACAGTAGTCAGGAAATCCTCCTACATGGCACACCTCATCAAAAAAGGTTTCTCATCCAGGAAAAAAGGGGTTCCCCTCTACTCATCACTCATTAGACCCATTATAGAGTACAATGCCCCTTTTGGTATGTACCTCACAAGACATCTACAACAACTGGAAAGGCCACAGAAATACCTCACAAAGAGAATTACCAGCCTCAAACAGATGCCCTACGCAGACCGTCTCAAAAAACTCCAGCTTTACTCTGTCGCATATCGCCTACTCAGAGGTGATCTCTGCCTAACATACAAAGCTATGTCAAACCCAGAGCTGTTGGACATACTCCATGTAAAGAAATCCCAATCCCTCTGAGCTACATGCTCTAGGGACCTAAACCTTGTCACCACAATAAACAGAACATGCTGGAGGGATAGATTCCTGTCCCAGAGACTTCCCATACTCTGGAACAAACTACCTATCTATGTCAAACAGAGCTCCTCATTAGCACTCTTCAAGAAAAATCTTGATGATTAGATGGGAAATAGGAAATTCACCTTGGGGATCACTTCTGTGACTCTGCTTGACAGGGGCACAGGAAAATAATTTTCTTGGGTGGCAAAAGCCAGGGTACCATTTGGCTAGGCTTATATAGGCCCTAGGGCCAATAGCCTAGAACCTACCTATGACCTATGAACCATGGTGCTGGTGATGGTCAACAAAAACACCTGTGAATGCATCAAAGCAAAAAAAATATATATTCAATGTAAGTAGGGCCAAGTGCCCCAAATACAAATGTACCTGATATCTATACAGTGATACAAATATGACGGCAAGTAATAACTCTGACCATACCTTGTGCAGATGAACATGGAACTTTGATACCTGATGTACGTGTATGCCATAAGTCAGACATATATTATAAACATTAATGCGATGAATGAAGTAAGGATGGCTTGCAGGTATTGATAGTGTGATATAGGACTGCATTCCTGGGGCATCTTCAGTTGAAAGCCTCTGTGGCCTGTTCAGCTCTGCCCAGACATCCAGCAACACACTGGTGGGACTCTGTGGTGGTATCACAATACTTCAGTGAAGAAATACTACTAGCTGATGTCAATATCAGTTTGCTGGCCATAACCTCAAACTTCCATATCTAGCATGAACTTACACGGCTTTACACAACTAATTAATAGCCTGGATCGAAGTATGAGACCCTAGCAAATTAATTGCCGCAAGTACAATGTGAGACTCGATTAGTGACTGTCTCCCAAACTATACAATCAGACATCTCACACATCTACTTAAACAGTATGTTTGCAAAGTAATGCACAACCTTTCCAAGATTAATCCAGCAATATTCATTACTGCCCTATCATCTATTAACTGGAACATATTAAAAATCCTCCCCTTAGACGATGCTATAAATAAATTCAATACAACTTTTTTAAATATCCTAAATAGTCTTGCACCTTCTAGAGGGAAGAGGCTAAAAATAAATAATTTGTATATTCAAAAGAGTAGAATGCTAATTCAAAATAGCGAAACTGTGGAAAGAATGGCAAAAATGCAAAACACTATAGTATTTTGAAAACTTCAGAATACTCCACAACTGTACTAAAAAGAAAAGAAATATAGACAAAAAACAAAACAAAAATATATTAGAATAATGTTCAGAATAATAGTAAACACAATTACAAAAATTCATTCCAAGGGAGTAGCTTAAATCCTTTTTCTTAATAATACGACCATCAAAGTGACTTTGCATAGCAAATTATTAAAGATGATATTCTTCTTCTTCTTCTTTCAGCTGCTCCCATTAGGGGTCGCCGCAGCAGATCAACTGTTTCCATTTCTTCCTGTCCTCTGCATCTTGCTCTGTCACACCAACCACCTGCATGTCCTCTCTCACCACATCCATAAACCTTATCGTAGGCCTTCCTCTTTTCCTGTTACCTGGCAGCTCCATCCTTAGCATCCTTTTCCCCAATATACTCTGCATCCCTCCTCAGCACATGTCCAGACCAACGTAATCTTGCCTCTCTGGCTTTGTCTCCAAACCTTCCAATCTGGGCTGACCCTTAAATATACTTATTCCTAATCCTTTCCACCCTCATAACACCCAGTGCAAATCTTAACATCTTTAACTCTGCCACATCCAGCTCTGACTCCTGCCTTTTTGTCAATGCCACTGTCTCCAACCCATATAACATAGCTGGTCTCACTACCCTCTTGTAGACCTTCCCTTTCACTCTTACAGGTACTCATCTGCCACAAATCACTCCTGGCACTCTTCTCCACCCACTCCATCCTGCCTGTACTCTCTTATTTACCTCTCTTCCACACTCACCATTACTCTGAACTGTTGATCCCAAGTATTTAAACTCATCCACCTTCACCACCTCTACTCCCTGCATCTTGACCATTCCTCTATCCTCCCTCTCATTCACACACATATATTGGCTCTTAGTCCTGCTGACCTTCATTCCTCTTCTCTCTAGAGCATATCTCCACCTCTCTGGGGTCTCCTCCACCTGCTCCCCTACCCTCACTACAGATCACAATGTCATCTGCAAACATCATAGTCCACGGGGACTCCTGTCTGATCTCGTCTGTCAACCTGTCCATCACCATTGCAAATAAGAAAGGGCTCAGAGCTGATCCTTGATGTAATCCCACCTCCACTTTAAATGCATCCATCACTCCCACAGCAGACCTCACCACTGTCACACTACCCTCGTACATATCCTGTACCACTCTTACATACTTCTCTGACACTCCTGACTTCCTCAAACAATACCACAACTCCTCTCTAGGCACCCTGTCATATGCTTTCTCTAAGTCCACAAAGACACAATGCAACTCCTGACCTTCTCTGTACTTCTCCATCAACACTATCAGAGCAAACATCGCATCTGTAGTGCTCTTTCCTAGCATGAAACTATTCTGCTATTAGAGATGATAGTGGATGATAATCTTAAATTTGTCCTGCATATAGAAAATTGCATAAAAATATCATCAAAAACTCGGTATGCTTTACAGAGCGAAAACTCTTTCCCCAGTGCAACTAAACCTATACTTGCTACTACTTATCTCCTCCTCTCACTACTTTATGGTGCTACTATCCTTGCTAACCTCCAGGCCTCATAAAAAAGCAAAACTTGAACAATGTTGTGATAAAGAGGCTAAATTTGTAGCAAATACCCCATTCAGAACTTACCACTGTATAGCACTAAAACATTAAGTGGTTAGAACTAGCCCATCAACTGACATATACACAGCTTCTTACCACATATAAAATTATCCAGCATCCATCTGCATAGGTTCATAGGTTCATAGATGTTTACTAGGCTAATGACCACAAGGGCGTTTTTAAGCCTAGCTATGCATTCCAAATCTCTGACAAGTTGTGATACCCTCGATAAGTGTAAGCATGGGCCTGGAAGATTAACCATTTACAGGTTACATGTGTCCATTATAGATATAGGTGCCAAATCAGTGATACAGTTCCAGTTTCCCATCCAATTGTCCAAGTTGCATTTGAATTGGGTTAGGGAGGAACTCTGGTTTACATGGATGGGGAGCCTGTTCCATAGAATGGGTAGGCTCTGGGATACAAAACCTATCTCTCCAGCAGATCCTATTTAGATCACAGGCAAGGTATACGTCTTTATAATGGGTAATTCAGGTGCTGTTTATTTTGTGGATATGCAGGAGTCCCATCAGAGTGAGGTCTGACAATGTCCTGAATGCCAGGCATAAATCTCCTCTCAAAAGCCTGTAGGAGACAAAATACAGGGATAAGGTCTTGAGGTGATCTGCATAGGACATATTGCTTATGCTCTGTATTCTTTTAGTGAGGAACCTCTGTGAACATTCCATTTGGTGGATATGCCTGGGTTAGGTACATACCAAAGGGGGCATTGTACTCAGTGATAGGTCTGATGATTGGTAAAACATCCAAAGTCAGTGCAATGAACAAGCAAACAGGAACTACAAGACCAGGCAGGATTTTTAAGCAAGTTAATCACCAAGTATACAAAAACTTTGATTTTAATAACACATTATTTTTAACACATACTATGATTGTGTATAAGTCTGGTAGGAAATGAAGGAAATTTATTTACATTTTAGTGAAGGATGTACGGCATTCATGTACACATTCTATTTTAGAATTGACTATATAGGGCTTTTTAAATTGTTAATTACCAACTGGTTAATTGTTGTGGTTTTAATAATTGATGGTAGTATTTATAGTAGCCAGTCAGTTAGTTGAATTGTTCTGATGAAGCCTGGTGGTTCTGGGTGAAAGCGCTTAACATTGTGATTTACGTTGGTGAAATTGTGCTACCTCATGTCTTATTTTGTGGAATTATTAAACATTTTGGCACTGCAGTCCTGCCTGGTCTTGTAGTTCCTGTTTGCTAGGTCTGATGATTGCCAAATACAGTGGAACAATAACTTCTTTGGACTTAGATTCCAACCCGGAATTAATGGACATGCTGCACCTCAGAAAATCCAAATCCCATTGAGCTACGCGCTCGAGAGACTTGAACCTCAGCACTGAAATAAATAGGACATGCTGGAGGGACAGATTCATAACCCAGTGGCTCCCTTCATTCTGGAATAAAATCCCAGTCCAGGTTAGGCAGAGTCCCTCATTGACTCTCTTCAAGAGGAATCTTGATGAGTGGATGGGAGATCGTAGGTTTACCCCGGGTATCACTTCTGTGTCACTGTTAGACAGAGGCACAGTATAATAACCTCGAAAAAGGGCATAGCAAAATAAATTTAAAATGGGTGGCGAAAGCCAAACACATTCTGGCTAGGCTTATAAATGCCCTAGGGCAGATAGCCTAGTATGAACCTATGAACCTATGAACCTATACCTTTCTTTATAAGTTGCGCAACATAGAATGATTTCCTCACCACTGTAGACATGTGATGATCAAAGGCTAGATTACTATCTATGTGTGTCCCTAGGTCCCTGACTATTGGGTCAGCTCTAAGGGGTGTGTTGTCAATATGGTAATTACCAAGGATGGATGTCTTCCCAAAGGATATTAATATGCATTTCTTGGCATTTAGTTTTAGTCCATAACTCTGACACCAGTTGTTTGTCTGTGTCAGCCCCTGCTGGAGAACATTTGTGTCAGTGTGAGATTCAATGACAGCTCCTAATTTGCAACCATCTGCAAATTTAGTCAGCCAGAGACCACTGATATTGGCATCGACTTCTGAGAAATAAATGCCAAAAAGGAGCAGTCCAAAGACTGATCCCTGAGGGAATCCACTTGTGACTGGTCTCTTTGTAGAGGTAAACTCCCCAGCTCTAACTTCCTGGGTCCTGTCTGTGAGCCAGCTGGCTATCCACCTGGCAATATATGGGTTTGTACCTAACCTCTTGAGTTTGTAAACAATGCCTGAGTGGGGTATTGTGTCAAATGACTTGCCAGGTCAAGGTAGGCAGTGTGAATGATTTTGCCCTCATCCATTGCTTTGGTGATCTTCTCAAAGAAGTCCACCAGGTTGAGTAGACATGATCTGCCCTTGACAAAACCAAACTGGGTTGGGTACAGTGTCTGGAGGTTCACTATATCTCTATTGATCATCTCCATGATAATTCTTTCCATGGCTTTACATATAAACTAGTGAGACTTATGGGTCTATAGTTGCCAGGATCTGTAGATGGCCCAGCCTTGTGCAGATGGATGACTGTTGCCTTCCTCCATGGATGAGGCATGAAGTCTGTTTGGAGGCTACAATTAAATAGTAATTACAGAGGCCCTGATAGGTCATGTTTCATGCTATTTAGAAGGCATCCTGGGCTATTTTCTGGGCCCATTGATGCAGTGTTCTTGGTCTTAGAGAGAGCACTAAGGACCTGTTCCCTAGTGATAGTAGGGGGAGTTATATTTGATGATATTTCCTGAGCATACCGCTCAACTGTCCAGATTTTTGCAGAATGTCCAGATTTTTGCCTCATATTTTTTGGTCTGTTTCTCATGAAATTTGTGGTTTTCTGGGAAAACACTGGGAATGATCTGAGGATTGAAGTCACTAAATAATGACATACATTTGAGTTTCAGACTTCATATCCTTCATAAAATGTACATTAATACAACTCCTGTTATTCTAGCAACTTTCTAACTTTATAAGAGCAATATTTAAAATCTGTCCCTATTTTTGGTCTTTTATCCCCCCTATTTTGTCAGGTTCTCCAGATTTCTTGCTCTAAGAGGTTGAGAGTTATGTTCCTGAGGGAAGGTTGAGGGGGAGAGAGAGGGATAAAGTTGGAGCTGAACCCATCAGCCAGGAAGTTTGCTATATCTTCTGGCTCAGTATAGGTGGCTACATTTAAAATGAACTTTGCATACAAATGTGTATTGCCTTTGAGATTGCAGACATGGAATGCTTTGTGGTTGTCCTTGGCTTGACAGGCCAAACACCTCAAATTTGACTTTGGTAGACTTTTATGTCCTCTGAGTTGCTTGTTTAGTTTGATGAGAGTGCTTTTATCCTGCTGGGTGCTGCACCTCCTAATTTTTGCCATGATTTTCTTCCTCCTGTTATACAGCCAATTGGTTTTATCATTCCACCAGGGTGGTTTGTTTTTGAGTTAGTTCTGTACTTCTTCCTGGTGGGTACAGCTGCCTCTGTGCAGCTACTGACATGCGTGTACATGGTTTCTGTGAACAGTCCTGCATAGGCAGAAGTGTTCCAGGGTTATTGCGGGCTTGATTGCTTTTTATTATTTTCCTTACACAAGACATAAGGAAAATAATAGAAAACAATTGAAATATTTTGAAATCTGATTACAATGTATACAAAATGGTGGGCAAACAACCTTTGTTTGTCTCTAAAAACGGAAGTAATTTAAAATGTGAGTTAGAGAGGAAAATAAAGAAAAAAGATTACAAGGACAATAGGACAGGCACTACCAAATGTGGTCTATGCAATCAGTGTAGTCTTTTCATTAGGGTACCTTCCCTAAGGTTGGAGGATATTAATAGGACTGAGGTAGTTTTCCAGAAGGGTAATTGTAGGACATCTCATATAGTATATTTGGACAAATGCATGAAATGCCCCTGTTTCTATGTTGGTAAGACTGATAGATGCCTCAGGAACAGAATATATGATTACTGTTATTGTATGAGAAAAAAGATGAAAAAAATGCTTTATGTAGGCATCTAAACGTAAGTGATAGTTGCAATTCTTTCAATTTTGGCATTTTAGAATGTATTCAATATAACCCAAGAGGGGGAAGTATAAAGAAAAAATTGGGTGAAAGAGAAGCTAAGTGGCAGATTAAGTTAAATGCTTCCGTTCACCCTGGAATAAATGAGAATATTTCTCTTAAACCTATATTAGAAAATAGTCACTAAATGGGTATATATATTCATACTCTTCAATTTCCCTTTGTTGTATACATTTTGTTTTTAAGGCATTTTAGATCATAATACAACATGTTTTTAGATGGGGAGTTTTACCTATTTAATATTTATATTATTGGGGGGGGTAGATTCACACCTTCACATTCAGTGGGTTTAGGGCACATAGAGTAATCAGTTGAGTTATGGAATGAGTACACAACACAGAACGGTGGAATAAATAAGGATTGAAGGAATATTATTATAAGGGCGTTCGCCAAGATTGTAATGCACAGAGCACTTTAAACAACTAATTGAATTATGTGGTCAATAATGAATTACTGCAGCAGATTGACTGTTGACTATATAAAATACTGCTGGGAATAAAATGAAATGTTCTGATGAAGTTTACGAGGGGGTAGATGAAAGCGCTTAGCCTTCGTGTGGAAAAGTATTTTTGTTTTAAACTATTTTTATCATTAAACGGACGACTGAAATTATTTGGTGCATAATTCCATGTGACTACTGTGAACAGATTCTTGGTGTTACTATTTTCATTAAACGGACGACTGAAATTATTTGGTGCCGGTGCATAATTCCATGTGACTACTGTGAAGAGATTCTTGGTGTTACTATTTTCATTAAACGGACGACTGAAATTATTTGGTGCCGGTGCATAATTTCAGGTGACTACTGTGAACAGATTCTTGGTGTTACTATTTTCATTAAACGGACGACTGAAATTATTTGATGCCGGTGCATAATTCCATGTGACTACTGTGAACAGATTCTTGGTGTTACTATTTTCATTAAATGGACGACTGAAATTATTTGGTGCCGGTGCATAATTCCATGTGACGACTGTGAACAGATTCTTGGTGTTACTATTTTCATTAAACGGATGGCTGAAATGATTTGGTGCTGGTGCATAATTCCATGTGACTACTGTGAACAAATTCTTGGTGTTACTATTTTCATTAAGCGGACGACTGAAATTATTTGGTGCCGATGCATAATTCCATGTGACTACTGTGAACAGATTCTTGGTGTTACTATTTTCATTAAACGGACGACTGAAATTATTTGGTGCATAATTCCATGTGACTACTGTGAACAGATTCTTGGTGTTACTATTTTCATTAAACGGACGACTGAAATTATTTGGTGCCTGTGCATAATTCCATGTGACTACTGTGAACAGATTCTTGGTGTTACTATTTTCTTCTTTTTGTGGCTGTTCCACACGTGAATTTTGTCATCATCCTTGGAGAAGGTAAAATGCTGCTCAGTGCTAGGCTCATACCAGCCTGAGACATATTCCGAGAGCTCCATGATGTCTCTCTTCATATAGTCTATGGAGGTTCCTCTCAGGTCATTTACTCCCACATGGACTATGACTCCGTCATATTGGTAATTGTGGTCCAGTGACCTCAGTGCGCATGTAATCTGGCAGATCCTATCTCCTGATAAGCAACTGACCCTAACTTTCTACTTACTCAGCCTAGTGAGAGGGACATCAATGTGTCTCATGATGGAGTCTCCAATGACTAGAAAGTTGGATTGTGTGATGGCTTGCTTTATGGGCTTAGATGTAGAGGCTCCATGAGCTGTAGCTCTATGTGTTGAAGTGGGTGTTGTTCTGAAAGAGTGCATTAAGGGCTGCTGAGGGTATTTGTTTTGTGTACTTCCTCTAGGAGGTCATTGTGGTTTAGGAAGGTTACATGTTAAGTGCCTCAGCATATGTGGGTCGATATGTCTGCTTTGAATTGTGCATGTTGGGTGCAGTGTGTGCACTACTGACAACCTTATTGACATTAATACTTTCATGCAAGAGCTTTGCCTCCACTGACATTGTGTAAATACATCTCTCACATACAATATCAGTTTGTTTGAGAATTAACTGGTTGTCAGTAAACATGAGGCAATTTCTACATTGCCTCAGGATGCCCGTATCCACCAAGCTGGCACCAGAGACAGTAGGAAGGCTTATGTCTATGACAAGAAACCCTTTTTTATTTATTAGACAGTTGGAGTGAGGATATCAGTCACTATAAGGAGTATTTGGTTTGCAACTATGTGGACAGTGCTTGTCATTACAAACTAGTTGTCCTGTGTGTAACGAGGTATTGGAGAAATTTCAATTTGCTTTTATAGGAAAATTGTCACTCAAGGTGTCTGAGTCTGTACACTTCAGGAGAAGCTAATAAGTCGACCCTGAAAATTTAAGGATGAAGTATTTAGGCAGATATTCTGAAGTTAGAAACAAATCAAGCAGTACTTACTGAAAACAAAGAATTAACTTGACAAGAAGGATGAAAAGAAGGGAGATGCATGAATGGTTACTGCCTGGCTACTACTAATGCTGGTCTTAGCACAGCTTCATTCTGTTGGGATACAATGCTCCTTTGCTTCTTCTCTCACCAAAAGTAAAATGTTAGCACTAATCCAAAGAAGAGAAGCAGGCCACAGCCTGTTTGGTGATCCACAGTCTTATCCCAGATGATGCAAGGGTCTGTAGGCTTGTAGCCTTTTTCTGGTAGATGCTACCAGACCAGTCTGAAATATTAACCACAGACACACACTCTCCAACCAGAAACAGTCAGGAATCAATGCTCTCCAGGACCAACTACCATTCTACATAACTATATTCCCAATCAGTCATTATGATCCAATGACCAAAACCTCCTCTTTGTTCACAAGGCTATTAAATCTGCTGAGCATGGTCTAAAGTCAAACTGCATTGCTAAGGCCTGAAACTCTTTACCTGTATCCATCAGATCAATATTCTCCCTCCAGTCTTTCTGAAAGACATTTTAGCCAAAAATCTGTCTCTGTCCTTACTCAACCCCAGGGTAAAATATATGACTAGATATAAACAAGCAGCTGTTCATACCTTACACCTCCTTACTCCCCTTCTTTACTCACTTCCTTACTTCAAGCAGTTTCTCTCACATGACTCTCAATATGGCATGATCCTTTTCTCTAACTTCATATTGCAATTCCTGTTTGTATTATACTTTCATCTAATTTCTGTATAAACTGTCTAAAGTTCCTCTAAATATTAAATATTTATCATATAAGTTTTATCTGTTCTTAACCAATGATTTCATATTATGTTTACTTTGATATAACTATTTAAACTTTAGATTTTTGCATTATTTTTGAAGACTGTAAAATTAGTTTTCTTAAAATGTTTTTGTAATAGTTTGGAGCTTCCACTGAACATGGCCACCTACCCAAGGGGTTTCCCAGTAATCAGACAGAACTTTATAAATGAAGTGAGTCCAGGAACTCTTCCATCTCCATAAGGAGTGATAAATAAATAATGTGAGGACAGGAACTCCTCCACCTCCATAAGGAGTGATAAGGTAGACAGCCAACTGTGTGATTTCTCTCCATTCCCATGCCAGGCACTCTGCTATTTGAATGGCAGCATGGAGCATATATCCTGCCCTGCACCAGACCATATTGTAGCAATGATCCTGATCACTTAGTGCATTAACATTGTTTACATTTTTAAGCTAGATAAGGTCACCGCGGGAATGGTCAGCTCAATGGACTGCAAACAGTCATCTAACATGGAGATAGAGGATCTCTAGTATCACTTCACTCTTTACATTTGGAAACCTGGTTGTTTCTTCCCAGATGTAGAAGAACTGGCAGATGGATGGCAGAACCTTTCTTCTGGGATTGTTTTTAGGCATACCTCTTCTGGTGAGGAAAACAGTGGAATTAAAAGCCATGCTTCTATACTGGCCTTACAAATCTTTACTCCACTCCTAACCTAGTATGCCATCTAGTATGCTGTATTTGTACCTAACAGTTACATATTTGTACCCACAAACAATCTTTAAGGGAATGTCAGGCACATGTGAGCACATCACCCCTCAAAATAAGCACATTAGTACAACTTAACAGAGGACAGTACAATGGCAGTGTTACAAAGCTTGTGGTTACTCAGATAAGTGTAAGGCATACAGTACTATAACAGTATTGTACAGTTCTGCCTATCCTTACTACATTAACAATCCTGCCGGCTACTACAGTCAGTACACTTGCAATCTACCCCTTAAAACTCTTTTCAACAACACTTTTAGAAGGACTGAAAAACTGACATGCCTTCCAGCCCTTATATTAAACTGCATACAAAAAGCTACCTTTGAACAAATAAGTACATATGTATAAAGTATCACTTATATAAGCAGACATATTCGTGGGAAGTGAAATTTTAGGTGCTAGCAGGCTGCCAGATTCAACCTTAGGCTAATGAAGTTTGTTTTTCTGTTATGCAAAGAGAAAGAATACTTCTTGTTGTACTTGATCATATAACAACTGCCCTCCTGGCATTATGATAATGTTAATGAGGGTTCATCTTATTACTTTTTCTGAATCACTCAGTTTGAGTGATGGCCATTGTGATGATTTCTACACAATGCCGTGCATATGCCTGAGCACCTGTGCATGTACAATCAGCCTATTAGTTTAGGGGAATGGGAGCTGTCATCTTAAAATTGACCTCTGAAGATGCAGTCACTGTAGGGTATGTAGCGTCAGAATCAGCATGCAGAGGGATGGAGAGTTGCCATATCTCACACCTTAAAGTACCACTGGAAGTATAACAATACAAAACTTATAGTTTCATTTTTTTCAGACATCACAAAAAGAGGTGACCTTCAATACCTAACAGTAGGTGAAGGATGGGATATATGAGAACCGTTTGGGGGGCCAATTCTCTATTATTTTCCTTGAGATCTTAGAAGGTGAGACATTATGACTGAAGAAGAAGGAGAAGGTAGAGCTCCTTTTATAGAACAGAGGTGATACCTCTCAACAGTCCAGATTTTCTTAGAATGTCCAGATTTTTACCATTACTCAAAATTTGTGGTTTTCTGGCAAATCAGTGTGAGTTAGAGTCACTATTTTATTTATTTACCAGGAAAGTCTAACTTGGAATAAAGCCAGTTTTCAGCAGAGGCCTGGGGAGAAATGCTCCAGACGTGTCTTTGTGATGTGGGAGGTAACCAGAGCAAACCCACTCAAACACAGGGAGGACATACACACACTGCACAGAAAGGACCCCAGCTGAGAATCAAACCAGAAAACCTCTTGCTGTGAGGCAACAATGCTACCACTGCACCACTGTACCATCACTCAATAATGATATGCATTTGAGGTTTAGATTTCATTTCCTTAAGAAAATGCAAGTTAACACAACCCTGTTATTCTATCAACCTTCTATGTTTATAAGAACAATATTTAAAATCTGACCCTATTTTTGGACCTTTGCCTTTCCTTTTTATTTTATGATTTGCCCAGTTTTATTACATTAAGAGGTTGAGAGGTATAGTGGTTGGAGGAGAAGTCTAAGAGATTTCTGGACATAGTCCATAACTATTATGGCAGTAGACTCCTACAGGAGCGCTATACTGGGTGACAGTATAAAGCCAATGCATGCAAATAGTTTGGCAATGGCTGTCATCCATGCTACTAGCATCCCATGCACGGGGAAAAAAGTGCTGCTGTTGTTACAGTGGCATGAATCAATACAAGCCTGACCTCATTCAGTAATGGGAGACTGATATTAAGGCACAGTCACTACCTCTATATTGTATGCATGAAGTTTTTTCGGTAACCAAATATCCTGCCATTGCATGCCACCATCCATGTTTTTAATTATGCCCTTTTAGTATATCCTTCCCCAGCAGAGACTGAAATGAAGAGGCAGATGCAGGGAAAAGACTGAGCACCTAAAAGAGTGTTACAATGAGTATTCATAATAACAGAAATAAGCATTAAAAATATTTTATGTATAACTTTAACACAGCAGTAACACATATGTCATTACTGGTGTAGCTGAGAGGTATTAACTAGTGTGAGTGCGCAATCAAGTGGATCATAGCTTGATAGTAAGTACTAGGCTAGCTGCCCTTGTAGGCCATTTTAAACCTAGCCAAAAACCCTCCAAGGGTAAGAATCAAACCTTGCACCTTTTCTCTGCAAGGTGAGCACATTAATCATTTCGGCAAACCCCAACCCCAAGTCTTTGCTCTCTGACATTTTTTTGGATGGCTGTGGGTTCAATTCCTCCCCCAAAACTTTATGTTGTCATGGAAAACCTTTTTTTCATATTGTGTCTCTAATATCATTGCACCACTATATGGTACAGAGGTGTAACCTCCATAAGTAGTCATTTGCTGGGCATTTCACAGTATACAGTGTAAGGATTAGTACTATCAGCTGTGCTAGAAACATGCAATGTGTAATCAGCATCTCTGTTTTATATATATATATATATATATATATATATATATATATATATATATATATATATACACATTTCTTGTCTTATTGTCAAAAACTCAGTCTGCAGCACTGTCCACAAATACAAATGGGGTGTCCTGATAAATAGCTCCTGATATTATTATTCTGATAGGTTAAACTACATTTGAGGATGTTTTATGACTTAGGTTCACCCACCTCCACATCTTATAGTCTCAGAAATAGAATGATGGCATTTATGTGTAACTGCTGGTAGAAATTATGCTTAACTGTATCGGTATCAACATAGCTAAATCTAAAATATTCATTCTGTTTGTATTTCTCCACCCCATGCTCTTTGTCACTATTATTTATTTTACATACATTTGTTTGGTTTATTATTTTATTTCTCTCTATTTCTTTTAATATTATGTGCAGCAGCAGAATATCCTGCACCTCTCCTACTGGCCAGGCCTGTAGTTTCCTCAATGGTTGCAGAAGTAGCACCACCACCAAAAGAAACACCTAGGACATCTGGGTCACACTGTGTCATAGTTGTGTCCACACCTTCTGTCCTTCCTGCTCCATCTGCAATAGGCAGCTCTGCACTAGAGGTTGGTAAAGTGGTACCCTCTGGTAGCAGTGCAAGTTGAGGTGGTACCTTTATCACCTGTCAGGTGATGGCACAGGTTGTAGTGGAGGTAACTGGCAGGAGGTTGGATGTCTGCATCAGCCACATACAGAGCATGCTCTGCCATTTTGTTGAGTTGTATCCCTCCACAGCTGTGTCTCTGTCTTTGGAGGCAGGTCCTATTGGTGGTGACAAATATTCTCCAAGTGGCCTAAGATAACAGAGACTGTATCTACATACCACCATCCTACCCCCTCAACCTGGTGTTTCCCTCATGTTTGTGTCTATACCCTCCACTGTACAGTCCACCCTCACCACTGTCTTCCCTCTGTCTGATGTCTCCTACTCCATTATGTTCCCCCTCACTCATTGTATTGCTCTACTCCATGTTGGGCATGTCTGTCTTTTGTTGCTACCTAACCACCTTCTCTTACCCACCTGTTATCTCTCTGAGATCCTTCTGTAAATATATTTTCACTAAAAAAATAAAATAAAAGGCCACTTGTCCTATAAAGTGTTATATAAATTCAACCTACTAGTACTATACTGATGTTCATAAACACATTCCTTAACTTTGCTTTCAGTTTCCCTATATAAAAACTATCACATCCTTGACATTTAGCTAACTATATCACTCCATTGGAGTTACAATTAAATTTCCTCCTAATATTATAGGTCTTGTTCCTGATCAAAAATGTGCTACCCATATCCATATATTTACAATAGGGGCAAGAACCACACTTAAACATTCCAGGAAACTTTACATTTTAATTCAAGGGGTACTTGATAAAAGAATTTTAGGTTACTTTAAACCCATTTGAATACAGTTAGAAATAATGAATTTGAAAATAGGTCATCACCAGCCTTGCATGAGGGAGACGAGGGAACAGATTTCACAGTCGTTTTTCCATTTCCAACTAGTTACTACATTTAATATAGATTCAAGTTCACTTAGGAAAATGTTGATGAAAAAATGGTCTATTTTGGAGGAGGACACACATATTGGGGGGAGAAATAGGTGCTCTATCTAGATTAATTTTAGGAGAGGGCAAAATATGAAATGTATTTTGGAGAAGCATATAAAACCCAGTGTAAAATGTCCTGGAATTTTTACATGTGGTTTTTGCCCCTATTGTAAATACATGGATATGGGTAGCACATTTTTGATCAGGAACAAGACATATAATATTAGGGGGAAATTTAAATGCAACTCCAAATGAGTGATATATTTAACTAAATGCCAGGGATGCAATAGTTTTTATATAAGGAGAAAAATGAATTTATGTGGCAACTGAGACTAAATCACACAGGTTTCCTGGCCTTAATGACTTTTGCTCAATTTATTGTATTTTGAGGCTTAAAACTTTGGAAAGATAACATTTCATGATATTGCTTATAATATGTTTAGTTTATTTTTTTGTGTTGGTTTTATTTAATTAAGTTGGTGGTATTGATATTATTTTGTGTGATTCGAGTATATTTTTGGTTGGTATGGTGGAATCATTAATTGTTGTCACATGGTCCCCATAGCTGGTTCTTTAAAGTTGGTGTTTTTTAGGATGATTTTATCTGAGGAAGTTCATGTTATTTTGGTGGACAAATGTGCTAATCCTTTGATGAAACTAATTAAATTTAATTTCACTGGAGAGCTCCACATCCTTTGTCTGCACCATAGCGTTTTTATTTTTAAATTAGACATAATGCTTATAATAAACCTGGGTTAAATGTTTGATGCTACATCAAGAGTGTTCTATAGTTGAAAAAATGAACCACCTGTCTTTTTGTTAGGTCTTCTTTCATGTGACTTTTGATTTTATGCTTTATTCTCTTATGAAGTAGTTCTCTCATAATCTTTAATCTCATATATGCTATAAAACATGAGCTATTCTTATCTCTTGTTTGTGCTGGGTAATTATTTATCCTTTACTATGAAACCCTAATCAATCTTATATGTGCTATGAAACAGAATTGATGCTGGCAACAGTTAGCCCCTGTAAAATAGGGTACAGTGCTCTGATATTTCAATCAATTTTTTATACATGATTTATCAAGGTTTTAGATATCAACATGACTTTTTTAAGTTATGTCCCAAAGCAAAAGCATTTTGACTATTTACTTCTGTGAAGTGTTATTTTCTATGTCATGATTCATTGTTAAACTCTGCATGGAATAAGAGGTCTTGCATCAAAAGTAAAACCTCAACATTTATGCAAAACATATAAATTAAGGCTTATGTTCCAGAAAATTGGACACACAGCCCAAGTATTCACATATTCTGATGCTAGTATACCCTATTCATTGGTAATTGTTACTTATAAATTTCTGTTCTGCCACCTCTGACATTTTTTTAAAAAAAATGATAAAACAAAATTAAGACTTAGAATAAGAATTTTATTTTGATAAATGCTTCAATATAAAGAGGGTTTCTGTAGAATAACAGCTGGTCCAATCAAACCACCTATGCAAATTGAAGACTACTAGCCTTTCCCTCCAATCAGGCTGAGAGCATGTCTGAACCAATCAGATTACCTATGCATCCTGAACACTAGACTTTCCTCCCATTCAAACTGAGAGCTAGTATGGACTAATCATTCAACAGAGGTAGTTAAACTAACTGCCAATGGCAACAGCCATCCTCCACCACACCCCAGTTTAAAAAGCATTTAAATGTGTCAAGTAAATGTAATCTCATTCACTAAAAACCTACTTGATGAAGTCTACTGTGTGAAATTTCTCATGAGAAAACTCAATAAACCAGACAACAACAAGGAGCAATTATATTGTCCCATTTTTTTTATTTCAATGTTTTACATAGAATATTTTGGGAAAAGGATCAGTTTCTGAGAATTCTAATGCATACAGATTGATAATTTGATAGGATCTACCATCATAATTGACTTTTCCTCCTTTAGATTCACTTGTTGATCCCAGGAGATCATGATCACATCCACTGGATTTGGAAAGGCTATACACAGACACTAGGGGCTGTTTCATATTGTACATACTGGAAGGACACATATGTGGCTCAAAGGTTGCCCTTTCCTCTGTAAAAGACTTCCCATCTATGTGAAGCAAAGTTCTTCCCTACACTTATTCAAGTGAAGCTTAAATCAACTGATGTGGAATTGCAAATGTATTCCTGGTCTAACACCTATGTCTCTGTTTGGGAGAGGATGCTTAAGAATGCTTAACCACTTATGCCCGACTTTAAATATCTCCTGCATAACTTATGGTACCAGTCTCTTTTTAATATTTCTAGGAAGCATAGTTAATCATAAAAAGGTTCTTTTGGGTCAATGACCTAGTATTTTCCTATGATACTATGAACCTAGAGTGCTTCTGTGGTTCATCTTGCTAATGCACTGGTGCAGAGAATAACACTAACAAAGGTATGGTCTGAAAACTGTTGAGACCTAGATTTCTTTTTTTGCTGTTATAATTCAGCAAAACCGTGTTACTTTACATAGAAATTAGTATTTACCTGACATCCTTACTATAAGTGCTTCTGTGCCTTTCCTTGCTAAAACACCAGTGCAAAAAAATCACTAAGAGAAACATGGGCTCAGATTCATTGAGGTCTAGCTTTCTCTTCCTGCTATCTGTCTGAAAATGGTGTTATATTTCCCTGAAAAGTATGTTTTCTGATACCTATTTCCTGGATGAGGGAATTCTTGCACACGATTGGAGTTATAGGTGATGAAATTAATTTGATTGAGTAGCTACTCAATATTGTTTTGGCCAATAATTACATTTTGTTTGGAGATGATATCTATCTTCAAAAATCTGGTATAGCCATGGGCTCCCCCTGTGGGGCGAGTTTTGCCAACTGTGTCATGGCATACTGGGACTCTGTAATCTTGTTTAAACATGACATTTTTAAAAAGTATGTGGTTTGGTACACGCGGTACCTTGATGATATTTTTATATTATTTCAAGGGGACCAATGTGAGGCTATTGAGTTTGTAATGGTGATATCTGAATTTACTAATTTTTAAAGTTTACTCATGAATTCAACACCAATAGTATTAGTTTTTTGGATGTCCTGTTAAGCAAAGACAATATTAATGACCGATATATAGCTAAGATTTATCGCAAACCAACTTATTCCAACTGTTTTTTACATTTTGAAAGTTCACATCCATTTTTCCAGAAGCAGTCAGTAGTAAAAGGGCAGTTGGTGAGCGCTACCCATATGACCACTCTGGATCACGAATTTCATTCTGAATGTAATACTCTCACGGGAATGTTTCTTGCACGAGGGTACCCTTTGGACCTAATTGAGAATTTAATAGAAGAAGTTATGAACAAACGGAATTTAGGTTGGTTTAGATCCATACTTAATAATGTGATGATACCCATGGACAAATTATTGGAAATCCCTAGGCACAATAATAGCATTTTGGGTGAAAGGGGTGCAACTAGTTTTTCTCTAACTTTTAGTACAGCCTTTTCCCTTGACACCCAGGATGCAAGATCTGTCTTATGTAAAAATGGGCTTTTTTAAATGATGATAGCAGCCTTAGGAACAAATTACCAGATAGCCTAAAAATTGTTTATAAATGGGGGGTTAACCTTAAAAATCTGGTCGAGAGAAATCATTTAACATGTTCTAAACCAGGGGGGATGTATAAATGTGGTTGTTGCAACTATTGTAAATATATAAAAGTTTCAAACAAATTTTCTATTGGTGTAGTTAATTATTATATTAAAGAAAGATTTAATTGTAATAGTACTTCGGTTGTATATTTAGCTAAATGTCAACAGTGCCCTAGTTCTACATTGGCAAGACCGAACGTCGTTTAAAACAAAGAATATATGAACATCTATATTGTATTTCAAAAAAAAGATTATACAAATTCGTTAGCCAGGCACATCATTGACCATAATGACCACTGTTTTTTATTTATGGTCATTGAGCAAGTTAAAGTTAACCCTAGGGGTAGCCCTTGGACCTTGAGATTAGAACAAAGGGAACTTTGGTGGCAACTGTTGACTAATGCTTATATGTTCTCATGTTCCCCGAGCTAGATGAAATTAGTTCCCTTAAGTGTTTACTTAAACTGAAGGTACTTGAGATATGTTAAATTTTTGATAATGGTGTGCATGTGTATATATATATATATATGCCATTATGTATTTACTTTATATTATATACATGTACTGTTTTATAGTCATTTTTATAAATTAGAAGTAATATATCTTATAGATGTATTATATAGGTTTTTTAATATTGCATTTATTGTATTATTTTATTTTATATTGGATGTTTTTGGAAAGAGGAGAGTTGTTGCTTTAATAGTTAATTATGTAGTGATGATGTCACTAAGTACTGTTTTTTAAATGCCTGATTAATTCTGAAGTATTTGTCTGATGAAGGTTGCACATGTTGTGTGTCCGAAAGTGTTTACATTTACTTGAATAAATCGGTTTGTCACTTCCTTGCCTTTGGTTTAGTTTTTGGTTCATTTTTTTTGTTTTTTACTTTCTGATACCTCTGCTATGCATGCTACTGTGGTTCTTTTTGTTAAGTAATTGAGGATATAATGCAAGATGCCTAAAATGATTTGTCACCTCCTGTCTGGGATGAATATCTTCTTTTGTAAGCTGACCAAGCATAGGCAGTCTGAAAACAAAACATACTAGATGTTCAAGCTTGTCAAGCTTAGCTATCCCCTAAAAATCAATCCAGGAGAGCAGCCATCAATGCAAAATCAATACTCTTAAGAAAAGAATGAATGAAAGCCACAAGAACACCTAAACATTTTGGAAAAGAAATAAAATTCCTTAAAGGCCACACTTTTTCCATACAACCACCTTCAAAATAGCATCACAAACACCCTCTCTTCAGATGCCTATGAACGCTTTCTCATTTCCTTCATTCAGGCCATCACCATCTCATTCTGTACTCCTTAAAGCCACACTCTGCTAGATTGCAACTTACCTCCAAGGATATATACCTTAGCAGAATACACAGCAAACAACATCTTTTCTGAAACCTCTGTTAAAAAAACAAAGAAACTTCTAAAAATCTTAAAATTTTCTTCTAGAAAGGTTAACAGCCTGCACCTTACTTCCCATAAAAGAGGAGCAGAAAAATTTACAAAAATGCTTGCTTTTATCTTCAGTCTTTCTTCTATTTCTGGAAAAGTTGCTTCTAGTGTTAAAGAACACTATCAGCATCCCCCCTTTCACTGGTATACCCACCCAAAACTCAAAATGATTACAAACCAGTATCCAGTATCAACATATTAGACAAAACCCTTGAGAAAATGATTTAGAAACAAAGGCTTAAGCACATCAATAGCTACAGACTACTCTGAGACATACAAATTGCTTCAGAAATGCATTTAGTACCACAACAGCCCTTCTCTTAGGAACAGTTGAATTTATACTAATATCAACAATGGACTCACTACAGTTTGCATATTTCTGGATATGGCTAGTGCATTTGAAACAGCAAACCATTTGTAATTAACAATCTACAAAAATTAACTTCAGTGCTAGAATAATAGTGTAGTTTCCAAGCTATCTCAAAATCAAAATATTTCAAGGCTTCTCAAGCAGCCAGTGTTCATGAATAGTCGTTCACAGGCTAGACACATTGCCTTATAAGTAATCCAGAAAATGGGATCGTATCGAATAGGCTCCAGTTCAAAACAGTTAGAGGAGAATGAATCTTTTCCAAATAGGGCACAGCACTATGCAACAATCTCCCTTGTGAGATAAAAAGCCAAATGTCTCTCCAAGGAATCATCCCTCTTTAAATATCTACATAATGAGAAAGCACAAAAACCCCTACAGAGATAATAATTAGTAGCATCATGCTCTCCTAGACTAATCTAAATCCTTCTAAAATATAACTCAAACACATAGCAAATGTACTGAATAAAGTATAACCACTCCAGCTCATATATGATAATTCAAAAGAAATGCTAATCTGCAGAAAGCAGTTTATTCTTATATCAGTGTATAGTATTTGTTGTCAATGTAATATATGTTATACAATTTCTGTCCTAGCTTCTCTGTGTTAATTTGGTTACATTCAACAATCAGTGAAAATGATGTTAATGTAATGTCTGTTTAATCTTAATATTGTCAATTATGCTCAGGTTTTTCAACTGTCAATGTGATTTATGTTCATATCCAGATGCACACATTCAAAATTGTTCAAACAGGCTTTTATATGTGAAACTGACCAACATTAGCAGTGTCAGTGATGCAACATGGAACACACCTGCATTTGATGAAGAAGACTGTAGGTTCTATTCCCACACCAGGTGGATCCCTTACTGACACTACAGTGCACCATGAGAGGGGTGCTGCATTCCTGAGTTTGCTGTCCTTCGGATGAGATGTTATACTGAGGCTGTATCTGTTTCAGTTAGTCACAGCTCAGGCAGATGTAAAAGATCCCATGGCACCTATTGAAAAATAGTAGGGGAAGTTCCCTTATGCGCTGGCCAAAATTTCCCCTAATAGTAGAAATAGACCCCATGTCTCCCCTGAAAAGGGCTACTTACTTAGTGGGACTAATCTGGTCAACACAGAATAAATAAAATATATACATTTCTCTGTACTGTAGAATTATACCTGTATCGTGATGGAAAAGGTACTTTAGACCAATCAATAAATAAACAAGTCAAACATAATTCTACATTGTTATTTCTATACTTCGTTTCCACTGTGTTTTGCAGCCCTGTTTTGGAGGACAGCTTCCTTCCTTTAAACTATTCTGTTAGTTTGTATGGTTTCTACACCCTGTCTTTAGCCATTGCAGATATTTTCACCTTCAAAGAGCACTTCCCTGTATAAATATTGCCTTCAGTTACAACACATTTGCAGTGTAGTTTTTCCATCTATGCTTGTACATTCACAACATTAATTACATTTGCTGCATTGATTACATTGCAGTCATATGATTGGTGTTTACACAGCTACATGTAAAAACTAAAAATCCCAAAACTTCCCATAATCTGCCCTATATCTATCCTCCCCTCTCCAATGTTTCGACTACCCCACCCCCTAACTTTCCCTACATGATATACTCACTAATATAACGGCAACCCTAGCAATACTCTTCTCCCATTAAAATACCTTCTCAAATACACTTTGCACTGCAAAATACCTCCTCTAATCAGACCTCTCAACTGTCCCTGATCTTCAGGGAAGTCCCTCATTTAGACTTCAATTGTAGGTCTGTCCCTCTTAATCACTCTTAAAACTGGTGACTGCTGAAGAAAAAGTGGTGAATTGCCCTTAATAAATAGTGATAGTAATTCAGAGTTATAGATGTTTTACATCAGAAAATCTATATTAATCTACATTCTCTTATTCTGCAAATGTTTCAAGCTAATAGTACAAATATTTAAAAAATGTCTCTGATTGTCCCTGATTATTGGAGGATTTGTCCCTGATTCTGTTGAGATTTCTCTCTGATCGGTTGAGAGCTATGCCTCTAATACTACCACCTAATTACATTAAATGCTCTACTACTGAACAAATACTCAAATTAATGATGGCTTGCATATAACAATGTTTTAGTTTTTCTTTTTTAATTTTTTACTAATGTTCTTGAAATTGTCTTTCTGTATAAGATATATGTAATTTTTTTCTTTGAAGTTCTGAATATTTAAATATCAATGCATTGTATAATGTTTTCTGAGCCTTTCTTCTTGGACCTCCACTGAAAAAGGGCTATTATTAGCTCAGTCAGCCTATTCCTGGTCAACATATGTAAAAAAAATAATAAGTAAAATAAATAAATAAATCTACTTCAGTCTGTCTGTGTGGTGGTCTAACATGATCTGGTTCTGAGTTTGTACACCTACCAGAAGACGTTCCTCATCATGTACACTGGTCTGACCACATGCACAGGTAATGAGCCTTGGGGCCTAACACTCACAAAGTAAATAATGTTGGTTTGGCCATGATTGTGGACAATGAGTTTCTGAACTGATGGGCAAGTGTTAATTACTTTTCTCTTGGAAGGCGTTTATGCAGAGGCACTAATTGTTTTATTAAACTTGGATTTTTTCTCCTACCAGTGGCCTTTTCTTGGTGGTATTTTTCTTTAATTACTTTTCTGTCTATTAATTAATTTGCTGTCCAATAATTGCACATGCTACAAGGGAAAATATATAATGTTCTCAGTGATTCAAGTTATCTAATATTTATATTAGATGAAAAAAGGTGTTTTGAATAAATAAAAAAATAACCTTGTAAAAAAAAGATAATTTGGTTTGTACAATTCCTATAAAATCTGAACAAGAAGTTTGCATTTAAATTATTGTATTAAAGTGAAGACATTTCTGCTACATACTATTTTCTTATTTTGAAAGATTCTCTTAGCAAGTGTTGCCTCAAGCAGCAGAAACTTCCTGTGTCAGGTGTATAATGTCTTTACTTGGTAATTTTTCATCTTGCTAAAAGTCTTATATATGAGTGAAAGATTATTGGAAAACAGGTTCTGGAAAGAATAGCAGGTAGTGGGTGTTTGATGAAACAGTGGAGGCAATTATAGATCAGTTAGTAA
Source organism: Protopterus annectens (assembly GCF_019279795.1). NCBI lineage: Eukaryota > Metazoa > Chordata > Ceratodontiformes > Protopteridae > Protopterus > Protopterus annectens. Next base: position 98,046,449 of record NC_056741.1, on the reverse strand, counting down.
TAGTAATAAGGACTAGTTCTTACCGTGTGCATTAGTCCAAGATAGCACATTACTAACCAATAGTCAAATATTCTATTTGGTCTAGTGTTGCACACTATTGCTCTGAATGCTGTTGATCCAATTACATAAATAGAAATATTATTCCTCTCTTTTCCATTTCATCTACCCTTGCATATTTACACTGGCACCCTAATCAAAATCTTTGAAAAAACTTTTCTACTTGCTACCTTACCTCCATAGCTATATACTTCAAATAACTTATCCATGCTTTCAGTTTAGTGTCCCAATGCATCCCTCTCACTGTTCTGTACCATTGAAGTAGAAACATGCATGTATCTCTTTTACCTGGCACTCCCTTTGCTTCTTTCATTTCTTACGTCAACCTGCTATAGGAGAAGGTAAATTAGGAGGCAGATGAAGCAAACTTGACTACTCACCTATGCACATTCTTTCCTGTTTTGTCTAAAGCTATTATTTCCACCTTATTATTTTTATTTATCCTTTTGTTGATCAGATTAGTCCTACTAAGCTAGGAGGATCATTTCAGAGGAGACCTAAGGTGGCATTTATATATTAGGGGAAAATTTCACTAGGGCATCAGGGAACTTTCCAGACTCTTTTCAAGCAAGGATCTTATTTGATGTAGCACTTCCTGATTCTAGGCCAGGTGCAGAGGCAGCTCACATAAATAAGTATTGTGAGTATTTGCAGCAAGGAAAAAGTTGTCACAAGTGAACTGGCATGAGAATTGGACGGTTTAAATTTAAGTACGAAGGCAATTGAGCCTTCACAAGAAATGCTGCCAGCAGAATAAATAATATGTGAAGGAGAGAAGCACAGGTTCAAAATGACCAAGAAGGGAAAAGCGATGAAGGAGAGTGAAGTGAAGATTGTCAAACCTTCACAGGATTCAGAAGTGCTGTTCCAGGAGAGATTGTTCAAGGGAGATGGTGAATCACAGCAGGGATGTGTTATTACAACCGCTCAATCGGGGGGGTTGCAAGATGTGTATCTAATGAATTAATTAATCACAATGAACCAGAAAGCAAAAAGCAGTGTCATGGGGAGAAATTATGGACAGGATCCAGGAAGAAGAAGTGGAAGAGATAAGAACTAAAGAGGTTGTATTCACAAACTATGAGAGAAAGAGAAATGAGGAAAGATAAGACAATGGATATGAGAAGAAGAAGTATCTTATAAGAATAAACAGCAAAAAGGAGAAAGAACTTGATAGGTATGAAATCTGGGATAATATTATTGCACCCCTGGATATTTGTCTCAGGAAGGTAAGAGCATTTATTCACATTAATAAAGACTCTTTTTGTGACATTTAAGTTGAATCAGTACAGTATATGGAAAAATTTCTAGAACAACATGAAGTAAAGAAAAATTATAGTTCATGAAACTCATACATTATTCAAGCATTTAACAGAGAGACAAATAAGAAAATGTATGTGCCGCTTTGAACTGAAGTAGAAAAAGAAGTACTGAAGGACTATTTAAAGACTGTATGTAAAGAGATCATGGAAATTGCAAAAATATATTATAATTGAGGTTTATGGATTGGGGGTTGGAGATGCACTGTTGTATTGCAAATGAAAAATGAAATTATAATACTTATTCCAAATATAATAAATGTGGAAAAGAACAGATGATTTGTGAAATACTGGAGGCAACTGAAAATATGTTTCTTTTGTAGTAAAACTGATAATTTAATTAGTAATTGTGATAAGAAAAACATTTATATTTGTGGTAAACTAGGTCATAAAGAAAAGAAATGTGAACTAAAATGTTTAAAATATGAATAAACATGCCATTCATGGATGGATTGTAAAGAAAACATAGAAGAAAAACTGGAGGGGGGCATCAAAAAAATTGTTTAAAAACATAATATAGAAGGAGAATAAGAGGAATTACAGGACAAAAAAGAACAGGAGGAAGTAAGAATAAATTCAACTAAAGAGAAAGACATTAAGTGTTTGATCATTAAAGGTAAAAATAATTCTGTTAGGAAAACAGTATAAGAAAACAAAAAAATTAAGAATTTAACTTTCAGAGAAAATAAAAATGATAAATACTTTTATAAAAAAAGTGAGCATCTTAACTATAAATGGTATAAAGAATGTTAAAAGAAGGTTAGATGTATTAGAATTGTTGAATGCTTGATATGGATATTATAATATTAGAAGACACAATCATTTTTACAGAAGGAGAGATATTACATTCAATGAATTATGGGATTGAGGTATTATTTGGAATACAGGAAAACACATGCGTTCAGTCATTGGAATTTTAAGTAAAAACTCAATAGAAATGTTGTATTGTTCTTAATAATATTAGGTAGAGTAACAGTATTGGATGCTAGATGGAAAAAGTGAATATATAGAATTATTGCAGAATATGCATATGTTACACAAAAAAGAAAGAGCTGATGTTTAAGAACATCTTTGATTATGTGAGTGCTAAAATGCAAATAATATTACTGGGGGATTTTAATTGTGATTTAAAAAAAGTAGGGTGGAATTTAAAGTAATTGCAGAGGTTTTGAAAAGTTGAAAATTATGGGATATCAATCAATGGACTTAAAAATTAGGTAACAAGAACAGAAATGTAATATGTTATGATTTCAGAAAGTTTGAAAACTTTACATAGACAAAAAAAAGTAACAGGTTTCTCAGGCAATGTGGCAATTTGAATAGAGATTCAAGAAAACAAATTATATAAAAATAGGTAGATGTATTAAAAGAATATATGAAGCAGTCTTAAATGAGGAAGTTAAAGAAAGGATTATACAATTATGTAATGATCATATAGCCATGAGAGTGCTTTATGAGAACTGGACAAGTTGGTGGATAACTTTTAAAGAAAAACATAAAATATATTTTTAGAGTGGCAAAGGTTAAAAAGAACAGAAGAGAAACAAATGTATACAGAAATCAGTCATGATGCATTTATAGAGGTAAGAAGAGATAGATAAGGATTTGAAAGAAAAAATTGATATATGAAATGAATCAAACAAAATAAAAAATGTTGTTTAAACAAAGACTTTTTACAGGGAAATAAAGAGAAGGTGGCATCATACTTAAAGGTGTAAAAGAAAATAAATGAGTAATAAGAGAAACAAGAAATGAAAAAGGAGATATTGTTAAAACACAAAAATAAATAATGCATACAATAAAAGAATATATAAATAAGACATTTTCAAAGTAAATAACAGAAAGAGGACACATGTCGAGAGTGAAAAAATAACTAAAGAAGGTAAACAAGGTATAGAAAATAAAATAAATTAAAAATGTATTAAAGACAGCAAATATGGAATCAGCAAGATGGCTGGATAGGACTGAATATTCCATGTACAAATGTATGTTAGGTTGGCAGAAGAAGTACTTAGTAGTGGTGCTAAATGAATGGATAATGAAAAGGGTGGAAGACAAATTATGCATTTAAGCTCTGACATTTATATGGAAAATGAGAATGAATATACAAAGAAGTGGAAACCACTAGGGTTAAACAATGTGGACTGTAAGATAATTATAAAAATAATAGAGAAGAGACTGGAAAATAAAGTCAGCAAATTATTGACTGAAACAGTACTTGGAAAAAAGGAAAAGGAAGTCAAGAAATGTTGATAATAATAAGGGAAATGGTAGATGATATAATAAATAGGAATACAACATGACATTTTATGGGAGAGTTTGAAAGATTATAAGTAAAACAAAATAAAAAATATGTGTTTCCTTATATGAAAATAATAAAGTAATATTAGTAATAAATGTCTGGTTAAGTGAAGAAAAATATATAAGAGGTGGCCTAAGACAGGGTTGTGAAGTAAGCAATATTTTATTTGTGTTAATTATGAATACAGTTGTTAATGAAATTTATTTAACTTTAAGAGTAGCAGAATATAACATAAGAGAAGGAATTTAAGTAGTGGTGATGTTGTCTCATGCAGATTATACTGTGTCGATGACAAAAATGAAGAGTAGATGGAGATTGCTATTAAAAAACTTAGTCAAGAGCTAAATGTTATTGGTCTATGTATAAATAAGTATAAAAGTAAATGTTTAGGATTAATAGGAAGAATAAGAGGGATTCAGTTTAATAGGGAAAAAATTGAGATTTTAGGCATAAACTTGGTAGTGACTAACATAGAATAACAAAATGAAAGAATATGATACAAAAAATAAGAAATATATGTTTGTTGTGGAGAACATACAAGTTGACAGGTCTGCTTAAACATACTGAAATACACAAATGATGACATCAGACACCTCATGTACACAAATGATGACATCATCAAAAATGACACCTGGGAAAGGAAATACTTGGGCACCATGGACAAATTACATATAACAAAGTAAGTCAAACAAACCAAAGTGGGGGGGCTTTGCCTCCACACCCCCCTAACTAAATATACCAACTCCACAATCAAATTATAGTGAGAAAAGAGCAAATACCTCCATGATGGCCAAGTAGTTCCTGTCCCAGGCTTCATTTTTGATGATATAACCATTTGTGTAAGTGAAGTTTCACTGTTTTCCTCTTGTACTAATTTTCAATTACATGGAATTTCAATGGCTTGAAGTAGACCCAAGTTGATACATAGGAAAAAAAGTATAGTTGATCAATTCTGTTCTATTAGGTAAAACACTATAGTCAGTGAATGTGTTTATGGTTCCTGTTAAATATGAGAAAGAATTATTGTTATTATTGTTTGAATTTATATGCGGATCCAGATTATATCCAGTTCAAAGTGGGGAATTGTATGTAACTATAGAAAGAGGTGGATTAGGATTGATTAATCCAATTGTTTAGCAATATCTCTGAATTTATATAAAGTGTCGACATAGTTAAAAGACTAATAGCTGTAATAATGAAATAATATTATCAATAAATTTGGGACATGTTTAATAACCTAAAATGAGGAAATGGATATCTGAGTGAGGAAATGAAAGAATATCAAGAAAAAATTTGTTATGGAAAATAAGTACACTCAATATAGAAAAGAGTAGAAGAGAATGGCATGTTAATATAATGAATAAATATTATTATGTGTATCCGTGGAAACGTTTAGACAGAGGAAAAATAAAAGCCATAAAAATAAGTACATAGAGATGTAAAAAATATTTTGAATGTACAAATTTTCTGTTCAGATAAACAATAAGGAAATTACCAGTAAAGGTGAATATGCCATATAAAAAGATAGAAGAAAGAATATGCACTCATTGTGGTAAAGTGGAAATTGTAAAAGGGTAAAGAAAGTATGGGATAAGTATGTCAAAAAGAGATTATAAATGGTTTGAAGGGAATAAAGGATATAAATATATGATAAAATATGGTTATTATGGTGATAAAAGGGAAAAAAGGTGTTAAGAATGCAGATAGAAAATTTTGTATAATATAAATTATTTAAAATTAAATATTAAATAAGATAAAATTCAATGGAAAATGGATATTGTCAGAAATATTGAAGAAAATACTATTTTGGTTATGGAGAAAAGAGTGGAGGGAAATTAGCAACATAAATAAAAGAAGTAAATGTATACTAAAGTGAAAACTGAAATGAGATTATAAATGAAAAGATGTAAACAATTGTAAATAATTTGTATATGATGTAAATAATGTAAATATATATGGCTTTTTATGAAGAAGCACTATGATCGGTTACAGTTGGTACTTGAGGAAGTGCTAGCTGTGAGTATATGTGCGCATCCCTTTTCTAGCACCATGGCATCTGGGTGGTGTGTGAGATGGACAATTCAGTGAAGGGAGTAGAGGTGAAAGCCAGCTCAAAGAGAGATATAACAGATAGTGTTGATCATTCAGAAATGATTTTTTAGTAGCAGCTTTTTGGTCAAATGGAGGAGATGAGCAGAGCAGCTGGGAGGTATATAGTATGATTTATTGCAAGATTTAATCAATCAATGTAAGCTAAAGAATGAAGTGTGGTGGAGAGACATTATGGACAAAATAGAGGAGGAGGATACAGAAGTAACATTAGAAGGAGAAAGTGTACAAATGAAGAAAACATATGCAGAAACGGTGGTGACTACACAAGGTGGCAGAAGGAAAAGATAAAAGTTTGTGGCAAGAATACAAAGTAAAAATGCTTGGAACTGAATAGAGATGAGCTATGGGACAATCTAATTTTACCCTTGCAAGTGAAATCACAAGAGGCAAGGGCTTTCATTTTGATTCACAGAGTGACATTTTGTGACATTTTTTTGAAACTGAATAAGATATGGAAAAGTGTTTATGTCTGTATAAAAAATGATAGGATAATAATCCATGGAATGAATACATAATTAAAGAATAATTTTCAGAGACTAAAAAGAAAATACATGTGAAATTCCAAACAGAGGTGGAAAGAAAGACTGGGGATTGGATTCTTTTTTTTTTTGTCAAAACATTTTTTATTTTCAGTTAAAATAACATTTACATAATACTTTAAAATATCATCTTAAACAACTCTATACAATATTTACAATAGTCTGACATTCAATTATATACACTGTATGTTATTAAATATAGAATTAACAGATCAGTTATCAGAGATACAATATTGATTATTGCAGAGTGTCCAACAAAGATATAACTTTCTTCCAAGGATTATTTACCAATGGCCTGGGATAGATTCTTAGTTCTTCGATTTTTATTTCCATCAATGCAGTTGTTTTCAGTAAAGTGTAGAATTCTTCCAAGGTTGGGGGTGTATTTGAATTCCACCTTCTGGTTACGCATTTCCTAGATGTAGCAAGTATTGTCCATAACAAATACATATTTTTCTTATTCAAGTAGGGACCTTCATTTACATTTAGTATAATCAATGCTTTAGTTAAGGTAAAGGATTCATTAAATAAAGCTCATAAAAAATGATTGATTCCATTCCAATATGATTTAATTTTATTACATTCATAAAAAATATGAATCCAGTCTGCTTTATTTGACTTTTCACACCTCCAGCAAAAAAACATTTGTATTATTACTGATCTTTTTAATTCTATCTGGTGTTTAAAATGCTCTATGTAAGTATTTCCAGTTAATTATTTTCCAGTGCTGTGTGTTAGAGGTGTAATTAACTGATAGTAAGAAGTTAGTTTTAATTTCTTCTGTTAACTGCAATGACTGAACTTTTGTTAAGAACTGCCAGTATGTGTTATTAACTCTTTATATAGATTTGAAATGGAATTTTTATTTTCACAACTATTATATAAAATTCATACAGAAAACTTTTTAGATTTGGAATATGTTTAAATGAGGAATTATTAATTAATCTGCATAAATCTTGAATGTACATTAGAATGCTTGTAAGGTTAACCAGTCCTGTGTTTGAATATTGTAAGCAGTTTTTATCATATGTATATCTAAAACATTTATTTACACATTGAAACCAGCATAAGAATCCATTTTGTTCCCAGGAGGTTACTGTTTTCCTATATATTTTGTGAGGAAAGTTCTTAGTGATGGTAAATGGGATTAAAAGGTCAAACCAAAGTTTTAGATCTATGTTTGCATTGATAAGTTTCCTAAAGGAATTGATGTAATGATTAATCAGTGTTGTTTTAGAAGGTTTTGTTATATTATATTGTATATCTATGCATAGCATGTACCAGGGTTTGCTTGATTTGCCTACTATTAAAACATTTTTTAACAGATTAAATTAATTTGTTAATATATCCATTGTTATTTCTTTCCACTTGGCAAAATAATTTGGGTTTATCCAGTCTATTGTAGTTTTAAGCACATATGCTTTTATTTATGTTTCTATTTCTGGGAAGTTCATTCCTCCTTGTTTCCAGGGTCTAATGTAATGAGTTAGAGCTACTGTATTCTTTTTGGGATACCATAAACATTTTATTAAACATGAGTTTATTTCTTTAAGAATGCATCTTTCAGGAATTAACTATATTGATAATGATACATGTAGTATTTTTGGCTGGGGATGGTATTCTAATGTAATTTAACCATGAAAATGAAAAAAAAATCGTACACATTTCAAGTATTATAAATTTTGATGGTAACAAAGGCATTGTAAATTGTTGAGGGCAATCAAAAACATGTTCTTTTTTGTGTGAATGATGGACATTTAATAAGTAACTGTAACAAAAAAGAAATGCTATTTATGTAGTAAAACAAGACATGAAGCAACGAAATGTGAACTTGAATGTCATACATGCAAAAATCAAACTGGACATTTACAGATGGATTGTAAAGAAAAAGAGAATGAATAAAGTATTGCAAATAAGAGTAATGATAAAGAACAAACTGGAAATAAGAGATCGAAATAGAAGCAATTTTAGAAAGAATTAAAAAATGATGGGGAGCAATTAGAAAATACATTCAGAAGCCAGTGACAAAGAAGCTATAAGTTGGAAGGTAGTAAGAGGGAAAAAAATCCATTGATAAAAGTGTAAAATATAGTGAAAGAACATTTAAAGGCATTAATATAAATGAAAATGAAGAAATGAATTGGTAACTGATATATATATTTAATGACAGCAGTATAACAGGAAGATGATATCCTTTAAGGTAAGGACCAGAGAAAAGATTAATGATTCTTTCAGTTAAAAGTATGAAGAACATAACAAGAAAGATAAGGATTTCAAAATGGTGTAATAAATGTCATGTTGATAGTATTATTTTAGAAGGTTTAAGATTTCTGACATATGAAGAAAGACTGCCAACACAAAAATATGGGATGGGGAAATAATATATAACATGGTTATGAAAAGTGTTCAGGAATACCAATATTATGCAGAAGATTGGTAAAGATTTGAGATGTTTTACTCATAAAAAAATGGAAGGACTAACATTGTAGATTTAAGATGGCAAGAAAATGTTTATAGAAACATAGCTATTTGTGATTATGTGATATGTAAAGAAAGGCAGAACTTATTTGAGAAGATGTCAGATTATGTAATTGTAAACATGCATAATATAAATACAGGAGACTGTGATTTAAGGGGGGAATAAAATGAAAAGATGAAAACATGTAAAGAAATCATTGAACTTATGTAATGTGGAAAATTGTGTATATGGAAAAGAAAACCACAGACATAGAGAAGGGGTGCTTTAAAATCTGAAACTGATTACTTTATACTATCAGATGGTGTATCTATCTATATATATATATATATATATATATATAAAATAAAAGAGGAAAGTATTGTAACAGGCTTTACAGAACATTTGGCAATATGGATGTTAATGTATCATAATAAACAATATATAAAATAGGAAAAGACATAAAAATAATAAATGGAAATGAATCAAATGAAAAAGGAAAGAAAGTAATTATTCAGTTATGGAAGAATCATATTACTATAAAAGTATTTTTCAATAGTTGATCTGAATGGTGGATCACTCTTAAAAGAAAATATAAAGATAGTTCTTTACATTGCCAAAAAAGTGATAAAGAAAATAAAAACAGGAATACATAATACATATGCCAATGTGTTGAGGAATTTAAAGAATAATAATAAAGAAAATTCTGAAAGAGAAAGAAATTTATAAGATAAGTCGAGATACAATTAAAGATCTTTTATATAAACAAATAAATCTTTTTACAAGGAAAAAAGGAAGAGGAATCACCATATTTATGTATGACAGTGAAAGGGGATAGTAGTGTAATGACAGATTTGAAAGAAAAAGAAAGTAAAGAAAAAAAACAACATATTATGGAAACTGTTATAATCTATGTAAAAGAAATGTTTATTAAGAAAAAGAAGCAAAGTGCAAGGATACGGAAGGCAAAAAAATCCAAATAAGTTAATAGAGAATTTGAAAAAGATATTGTATTATATGAGCTAGAAAAATTATTTAAACAGTTAAATATTGAATCTGAATCTGGTCTGGATGAAATCACATTTGAAATGTTTACAAATCTAGAAGACTAGCAGAAAAACTATTTATTATGCATATATAATGAATGGTTAAATTAATGTTTAAATCATAAAGAATTGGAATATTAAAATTTATATGGAAGAAATGATAAAAAGAAGAAATTTGAAAACTAGAGACCAATAATGCTAAATGATATAGACTATAAGGTATTTATGAAAATAATATATCGAAGATTTGAGAATAAGATGCAATACATATTGAAGGAAAGTGTATACGGTATGAAAGGAAAAGGATGTCAAGAGTTATTTCTGATAGTGATATAAATAGTGGATAATATTGTAAACAGGAGAGAAGATACAAAGCTCAAGGAGGTGATATTAATAAAGCTCTTGATTCGATACAACATGCTATTCTGTGAGATATAATGGACTTGCACAATGTTAGCAATAACACTAAACAAGTGTTTCTAACAGCATATAACAATAATAAGGTAAGAGTTTTAGTAAATGGTTGGTTAAGTAAAGAATTAGACAAGACTAATTGTATAAGACAAGGATGTCCTAAAAGCAATATTTTATTTGCTTTAATTTCCTTGACTATTATATTCACAACTAATCAAAGATGAAGAATGCAAAGTTTATAATTCATATGGATGCTAAAATTCCAGTTATGATGTCATATGTATATGATATTGTTATTTGCATCTTTCGGCTTTTTCCCGGTTAGGGGTCGCCACAGCGGAACTCTGGTCCGCTAATGATTGGTAGAAGATTTTTACATGCTGAGTTACCAGCTCTGATGCACAACCTTCAATGAAGGTACGCCCCTTCATGCATGTCTCCACACAGAAGATGCTTTAGCTGAGAATCGAACAGACAACGTCTTGTTATGAGTCGACAATGCTACCGCAGCACCACCACCGCAGAAGTATATGATATTGTTATAATTATTAAAAATAGATGATGAATGAGGGAACTTAGAATGTATTTGCTTGATTGTTTAAAGAAAATAGGTGTGACTTTAAAGAGAAAAGCAAGGAGTAGGAGATGTAATATAAATAGCAGGTATGCCATTATCCATGAAATAAATATATTTTAGGTATACATTTTGATAAAAAAGGTAATAGAAAGGGATGAGCTATAACATTAAAGGAAATGAAAGACATTTGTGTTTTATTGAAACATAGATTAGTTTATAAGATAAATTAAGTTTGATTAACTCAGTATTAACAGATAAGATAGCTTTTTGTCAAGTGTTATGATTCCTAGAATGTATGAAGTTTAGTTAGAAAGATTTTTATCCTTAATATGGTGATCTAGATTAAAACTGTTTAAAAGAGATGTATTATACATGAACAAAGAAGGAGGAGGATTAGTCTTGCTTAAGCCAATAGTGCATGCTGCATCATTAAATTTATATAAAGTTTTGAAATGGTTAAATGAAAAAATGTGAAATTAGTAAGAAGAGTATTTAACTTTAACTTTGAGGAATTCTGGGAAACAATAAGAAGTAATAAAAGAATAACAAATGTTCTAATGAAGAAATAGCAAATTATCAACAAATGATAAGCATGTGGTAAGTAAAGACTGATGAAGTGGAAGAAAATATAAAAATTTAGTACACGAATATTATGAGAAAATACTGAGTTAATCCAAGGGAAAATATTCCAGAAGAAAATATCAAAGCAATTAAAGAAGAAAAGAAATGGTGTACTCAAAATGTAGAATGCCAAGACTTTTTATGGAAATTGGGAATCAAAAATGACCAGTCAAAGCAAATATGCCTTACAAAAGGGAAATTAAACAAATATGTTTGTATTGTGGTGAAGAAGAAACAGTGGAACCCTTTTTTTTAATGTGAAATGTTCAAGCATTAAAATAAATTATGTACAGAATTTTTGGGTGGTAATTTTAAGAATAATGACAGTATAAATATGGGTATGATTGAATATTGCTATTATGAGAATATAATTTAAAAAGCATTAGATATGAATAAAAAAGTGTTTTGTGTTGTATGGGTATCATGGAATGAGAGGATTAATTAACTTATGTTTAATGGAATCTGGACATTATAATTACTATTAAAAATATTTCATTATGCTTATGGAAAAAGGAGTGGGGGTTGAAGTAAGAAACATGTGAATATGAATAACAGTTTGATATTTCAAAACCCAAAAATGAAAAAGAAAACAAATATATAAATCTGTACATATGTACATAATGTAAAATATGGAAATAAATAAAGGACCCCTACTCATTTTGCTAGGTGGCATAGGATGGTTTAATATCTCATCTGAAGGATGACACACTCAGGAGTGCAGCATCCACTTTACACTACAGTGCAGTGTAAGGGTGACACACTCTGGAGTGCAGCACCCACCTTACACTGCACTGCAGTATCAGCAAACACTCTATTTGGTATAGAAATAGAACCCACAAACTTCTGCACTAAATGCGGGTGTGCTATCTGTTGTGCCCCTGACATTAGACAACCATACATATGTATTCTGCACTGAATGCAGATGTGCTATCTGTTGTGCCACTGACATTAGACAACTATACGTATGTATTCTGCACTGAATGTGAGTGTGCTATCTGTTATGCCCCTGACATTAGACAGCTATATGTATGTGTTCTGCACTGAATGCAGATATGCTATCTGTTGTTCCACTGACATTAGACAACTATACGTATGTATTTTTCTACATTACATCCCCGTGTCATTAAGTTGTTGAACATCTTAAATGAATCCGTTCCAATCTACTCTTCTCATAACTACTGCCTCATGCTAAAGTGTCCTTCTGCCACTGTCATCAATCTCCCACATATTCAACCTTCAGGTATTGATCGCTAGTGAAAGGTAAATATAACCTTAGGTGGGAAAGACGTATTTTTCCCTACTTATCTTCTTAACTAATATTCCTAGTACTTCATACTCACTAGATGGCTAAAGGGACACATAGCATTCATTTGTATTTCTCCTTCATGTATATCTAATTCTTGTAATATGGAAGGAACACTTCTTAAAGTGCAAAGCTCACCATCCTGCAGGATTGAAGGCTGTCATCATTGTTCATTTTAAAAAGAAGAGGGAATTTCTTGTTCCACCTACTAATTTGTAAAAACCCAAGAAATACTTCCTAAAGCCCAAAAACTTCACTGTCCTACAAAACTAAAGGCTTTGTACTCTTGAAAAATATGAACATGGTGTTATTCCACCTACTGAAAACCACAGTGTAAGTTATACAATGCCATAAGATTAACAGTGTTAAGTTGGATTCTTTAGTTTATGTGAGCTTTGTGCTTGAACTACAACACTCCGTCCCAGGTGTATTTGTTTAGAAACTGTCTGCCCCTGAAAATTAAGAGGAGGACTAGAAACATAAGCCTCTTGAAAAAAGCCCTGCTGCAATTTATAGAACTTTTTACCGATTACTAGTTGATATTTATTATTAGCAAGACCCATTCCGCAGCTGCTAACCTTGATGATTGGATGGGAGATAGAAAATTCACCACGGGGAACACATCAGTCACCCTGCAAGACAGGGGTCCAGGGAAGTAAATATTGTGGGAAGAAATAGCCAGGGAATTGTTATGACTAGGCTTGTATAGACCCTAGGCCCGATAGCCTAGTACCAACCTATGAACCTATGCTAACAAACATACTTTCATTCAACAGGAATTTGCATCCTCAAGCACAGTCAGCAGGGTAATTTATTGTATGAAGCTCTGTAGGATGCATAAAATAAAACAAGCAATACAGTGAAATAGCAACCAATTTACTTACCAGCTCAGTGGATGTATTCAGGGCAAACCTGTTTTTTGAGACACTAATCATTCTGTGCATTCTCAGACTGACTGCCACTACTACAGCAGCTGTCACCTACTTCAGTCCCCTACTACCCAAAGCTTCTCAATCACCCCCTCAAGCTCAACAATTTAAATTCTCCCTGACACTCCCATTAATACCTACATAGCATCTCATATGTAAAGAACAACGCATTACCACTAACATCCAAACCCTTGACACTTCTGCCTTGAAGTGCCAAAAAACAGTGCACTTCTCCTTCATCCACAAAATTACATACTTCCACAATAATTCACTTATATTCAATTCAGCCATAAATGAACAAACCATCAATGAAACCTATACATCTCAGCTCTTGACTAACTAACCCATTTCACTCTACAATATCCACAGTTGCTACAACTCAATCATATTCAAAATTTTTATTACTATATCATTCATACCAGTTTGCTTAAACATCTTTAGCTTCTTGATAATCTCACAATGTACAATGTCCAGTCTAATTATTCTTCAAACAGTGACATATCACACCAAAACAACACTCTTACTGGCAGCGTAATAAATGACAAAATTATTAGAAACAAGTTCGACCAAATTACAGTTACACACCAGACATAGCTGGAATCACAGAAACCTAGTTAAAAAATCAACACCCTGATGTTTATCACTTCATCTCATCAATACATAACTGATGCCTGTCCAGGTAATAGTGCACATGGAGGGGTAGCATACCTTTAGTGCCTCTACATCAGGCAAATACTACGTCAGACCATGAACCTTTCTAGCTGTTAGCCACACTATCGTTAAGCCCAGTAACCACGTATACTGACCATAGCGTAACTCCCATCAGTCTTATCCTTAATCAGATTCCAAACATTAATACAAGGTACCATACCATGAAACAAACACTCTATTATATTCAGGAACTTCATCCTAAACTGAGAGTCCCAACTTCCAACGTATATTTGAATTCCTAGCTGATGCTAACCTAATGCAACAAGTGCGTGAACCTACCAGACCCAGCAATAAAAGAAATAGCCACTGCGTTTTCATTTACCTCATAATCACCTTACAGCCAGCTACCATCGCTGACATTGCATCCCACCCCTCAGCTGTCTTCAGTTATCACTAACCTATAATATTCCACAATCAAAACTTCAAAATAAAATGCCCATCATATTTGATCATATGTCAACCAAAATATTCAAACAAGCTCTCCAGACTCCATTCTCACCTACCAACTATAGACTGGTCTCCAATACTCAGCCTTACAAAGGCAAATGCAGCCTGTGTAAACTCAAAAAAATTGTCCTCTGTCTTCAAAACATTAACTTCTCCTCAACTACCGGATGATTCAAACACACTAATCCAGACTGGCTAGTTAAATAACTTAAAAAACTGATGCAACTTCACAATAACAACTGGCAAAACTGGAAGCAAGACTAATCTACAGTGACTAGCAAACATTTCCCCATTCTGCAAAATATCACTAAAGAGAGGCTGTTTGAAGACATAATGCTATATAAATGTCATCTGGGCCAACCTCCACCCTATACTCACCCCAAAAAATCAGGCAAGGTGTAAGCAACATAGCAAGTAATATCCCCCCACCCACCAATAAACTGCTTACCAGGCTACATGCTTGCAATGAGGCATAGCTATTAGCACCTCTGCCCACCCAAAATTGGTTAAACTACCTAGGCCTTCTGACATGCCATTGTCAGCAAATGTTTAGTTCCAGTCTCCACCAGACTTTCCAAGACCTGACCATCCATGGCCAACACTTTGCAATATCTATCTCTGCAGAGAGAGGTAAGTAGGCATAGCCTCATACTTTGTACCATCATCCATGCCTGTTTCTGCAGATGCCCATGTCATTTATTCAACTTAGTCTGTCTGGATCACACTCAGTGCTTTATCCATCTATGCCATGGCAGCTGGTAGAACTTCACAATAATAATGCACACATATAAGGCAAACGGCTTCTTTAAATTGGAACAGATAAGAGCCTTCCTGACTATATGGAACATCTATAACTGGATATATTTACAGCAAATTAGGATTATTGTTTTTGTGTGAAATGCAGATGGTGCAGCTCTGTACTAAAGTTGCATTTCAGTTGACTTTCCTGTCTGATACATTGTATCTCTTGATCTTTCTTTGATCTTTACTATTCCATTATGTGATTCATATATCCCATCAAACAGTATTTCATTTGATTGTGAAATGTTTTTTATCGCATCTGAACATCATACCTCTCAACTTCTTAGCACAAGAAATCTGGACAAAGCCTAAAATAATGGGAAGACAAAAGCCCCAAAATAGGGACAGACTTTAAATATTGTTCCTATAGACTTATAAAGATTCTAGAATAACAGGATTTCTGTAGGCATATATCTTCTGGAAAATATGTAGTCCTGTTGATATGGTTTGCAAAGATATGCTCCATTGTCTTACAAATAATATGGTGAGACTGGAAGGTCTGTAATTGCCAGTACCATTTGTGAGGCCTCTCTTGTGAGGGATACTTCACCATTTCTCCAGGCTTCATGTACATATCTGATAGGTATGCAGTGCTTGAAGAGCTTAAGGAAGAAAGCAAATGCAAAATGTTTTGAGCAGACCACAATTCAGCACAGTATGTTTTCTACACCAATAGTTGTTTTTCACCTTGGGAGGTTGTTTGATTATCTGTTCTGACACGACTTCTGGGGAGTGGATAATGACTGCATACTTTGCAGTAGAAACTTAAATCAGAAGGCAACATTAGGAAAAGTCCATCAATTAGGATGCTAGGTCTATCTTCAGAGTCTGAATGGCTGTTGTCATTACAGATACAGTCTGTGGAATGCTGCTTTTAATTTCTGAGTTTTTTCACATAAGTAAACATGTCTTAAGGTTTCCTTCTCTGACACAACTTTTTTTTTCATAATAGGTTTGTTAGGATTTGATCTTTCTGTTCCATTCTTTATCAGCACTTCTGAGACAGATTTCAGCACACTGAGACTGTGTGGCACTATGAACTTTACTTCCTTTTGTTGTAAAGTTTGTTTGTGGTACTTCCACTAGTGAGGTTTGTTTCTTAACATGCTTTTTTTATATGTGGTATATATTGGAACAGCTGCCTATATGTAAGAATTGAGATGGGAGCATAAAACCTAGATGAATGCAATGGTATTTACTACATGGTCATCATAGAGGTAGTGACTCTTGAATTCCTTCAAGTCAGCAGTAAGTGAGAAGATGGCTTTGGAAATGTCTCCAAAGATGGTCTGGTTGGACTGTAACCTGTAAATGGACCACTTGGTGAATATTGCAATATAATGATGTGATTATCGAAACAATCTCTACTTTTTATAACGGCTTTTCATGTATCCCTGAAAAATATGTTGTTCTTGGCATATCAGCTGTTTGTCTTTCATAGCCAGGACTATATTTGATTTTCAGATTATACATCTGTAAATTACCTAATATCCTATGTAATGTCAATGGTGCCTTGTGCAAAACCTTTCTGATCTGCTCCATTTGAAATTCTTTACCATACACAACACCATGGAATACTACTATTATAAACTGTCCCTTACCTGCTTGATGGTATCTCTTTTCTACATCTGTAAATAAGCTTCCTTATAGACATCTTTTAGTCCCCAAAAAGATCACAGCTCATATATCATTCTCAATGTCAACTATATGCAAGACGCTGATCATGACTGCATCTCCTATCATAACAAAGATAGTATGTGCTTGAGACATGATTGATAAGAAATGCATCTCAAGAGTGAAGCTTGAGAGGTGAATCTTGGCATTCATGTTGAGGACACAGAATAATGGCTACTGATCTCAGAGACCCAATAATAAACATTTGCAATCAGGGCGCTTTATTTGCTCCATGCAGTACTAGTCAGAGAAAAGAAAACAGTAGATGATGAGCACTTCTACAGCTACAAAATAGACAGCAGGTACAAAGGAAGTGTCCCAAGGGACAACACAGAGCTTCAAAAGCTGTTAGACACTTAACTCTGCCATAAGTCTAGTTTATAATTGTGGCAAGATGAAGTTCTAACAGCTTTTAAAATTTGTTTTAACTTCTGCCAGTCTTTGCTGGCTGACACTGTTCCCAGCATGATATTGATCTTAACAACACTTAGGTGTGCTTAACAAACTTTTGCTGAGCACCAGTAAGTGCTTTTACAATTAGGTCTTGTGCCAAGGAAATCCATAACAACTTTATATTTCTCCTCAACTTAGAGTGGAATCTCAGTAATCCATGCACTGCACACAGCTTTGTCATATCATAATATTTCAGTGCTGGTGAATCTATAACTAGTTCCTTAAACATTTTTCCTGTTTGAAGATCCATTCCTAGGCTACATTTTGCATCTAACTGCTTTTTGTAGATACACAGTTTTCCCTGACATATTAGGGGAAAACTCTGTACGATCTTGCATCATAGCACGATATCTTTGCTGTGCCAGTGTGGTTTCTGGCTCTAGCATTTTCACAACTGCTCCTTTTTTTCTTTATCAGATTTCAGTACCTCTGGTACTAGAATATGACCCGTGCATAGTACTGGTACCACTATTATTATTCCTCTTATTTAAGTTGAAATTATCTTATCTTATTTATCAACTGCACCATTCTCCTGTCATGTTTGTTTTCTGCTTATTCCCATATTCACAGATAACTTACTATATTTATAATGACTTTCATACTCCAAACCTTCCATTACATTTTAACTGTTCTTTGGAATAAATCCACTGTTGAAAAAATACTAAATAAAAGTCTGAGGGATTTGTACATTCTTTATGATGCATTATATGTAAAGAATTCAATGAGATGACCTAAATTGTCTGTATGAATCCCTGGACTGCATGTTGTAAAGAAATGAACATAGGCATTGGCATTCTAGTGACCACTTTAACTGTAAGCAATGGATAATGACTCCAACTGTAAGCAATGGATAATTCACTATGAGTTCCTGTAAGCAAATATACCTTCCTAGGAAGCCTAGGCAATACCTCTGATCACTTGTATATAACTTGTTTGTACATATATCAAAAAATGCATCTGTTTATTTCATTGTGATTTTTTTCTTAGGGTAATCTAAATGTGTTTGATTATGATCAAATTAGTACTAACATGTTTTGGGAGTGTCACTTGGTATTGCTACTTGCTATTTGTTACCTATGTAGTCCTTAATTTTTTTATGTAACTGGAGCTTATCTCCTTGGGTCTCCACTGAAAATGGGCCTCTGGCCCAGCTGGACCAACGTGGCTAACAAATTTCAATAAATAAATAAATAAATAATGCTCTTGGTCGATCACATTATTCATACCTTGTTGATCAATATGAAGAAACCACACTATATCACCTTACTAATGGATGCTAAGTGTACTCTGTTCCTAAACCTAACCCCTCCAACTCAAGTCTTTACCCTACTTCTTACATTAGAAAATAAACTTTCCATAGTGATTCCAATATAGAAGGCTTAGACACAAAACTATGTACAAGCAAGCATGCAAAATAGTAAAGCTGTCACCTTACCTGACACTCACCCTCACCTTAACCCACAACTCTTGCACAAGCACATTCACATCCCTAATACCAGCCTTTTTACATCTATATTCTGAAATGTCATCATCCCAAATGGCAACCGCAGTAACAAATACCGTTAAGTTCTTAAATGTAACTACAGAAAGACAATTTGGAATAAAGATTTTGACAAGACTGTACAGAAAGGAGACCTTGACTAATACCTTCTAAAACGCACAAAATGCATAGCTTTTGGATCTTATAAAATCATTGCGCATGGAAAATTTAGTAGCTTTAAGCATAATGCCAAACATATGTTTGTATCGGATATTTTAGCTACGTAAGTAAGGAGTAGTTTGGTGGGAGTGTATATATAGAAGTACAGTGCCACAAACTATGGATCATAGAGAAATCGGATAATTTAGCTACGTAAGTAAGGAGTAGTTTGGTGGGAGTGTATATATAGAAGTACAGTGCCACAAACTATGGATCATAGAGAAATCGGATAATTTAGCTACGTAAGTAAGGAGTAGTTTGGTGGGAGTGTATATATAGAAGTACAGTGCCACAAACTATGGATCATAGAGAAATCGGATAATTTAGCTACGTAAGTAAGGAGTAGTTTGGTGGGAGTGTATATATGTTTGTATGGGATAATTTAGCTACGTAAGTAAGGAGTAGTTTGGTGGGAGTGTATATATGTTTGTATGGGATAATTTAGCTACGTAAGTAAGGAGTAGTTTGGCGGGAGTGTATATATGTTTGTATTGGATAATTTAGCTACGTAAGTAAGGAGTAGTTTGGTGGGAGTGTATATATGTTTGTATGGGATAATTTAGCTACGTAAGTAAGGAGTAGTTTGGTGGGAGTGTATATATGTTTGTATCGGATAATTTAGCTACGTAAGTAAGGAGTAGTTTGGCGGGAGTGTATATATGTTTGTATGGGATAATTTAGCTACGTAAGTAAGGAGTAGTTTGGTGGGAGTGTATATATAGAAGTACAGTGCCACAAACTATGGATCATAGAGAAATCGGATAATTTAGCTACGTAAGTAAGGAGTAGTTTGGTGGGAGTGTATATATAGAAGTACAGTGCCACAAACTATGGATCATAGAGAAGAAAGAAAAGAAAAACTACTTGGTGTCACCAGACAGCCTTTTCGGCAACATTTAGGACTATAATTAAAAGAAACTGCTGAATACTATTATTAAGTTACAGATTTTAAAAGTTTGTAACAGCCCGTATTCTCCTGTAGGTAGGTTTTGACTTTAGGGCGCATTCTTTTTTTATAAGAGATTACCTTTTTCCAACAAAATGAAATTAATCTGGGATGTTCACTTGTATGAATTCTAATATGTGTAGATTAGTTTTGAAGTGTCAGCACTAGAGCAGCGTACTCCATCCATCATAACGAATGTCTGCTATTCCAACTCTAATCCTGCTCCTCTCGTAAATCATAATCCTACACATTGTCTTTTGAGAAACCCATTCCCTAACCGTACCACTATTTAAACAAATTAGGCAGATTCTTAAAGGTTATTGTAAGGTGCACTTGAGGTGTACACCCTGTGATAATCCTTTAGTATTCAAAGACAACCCTAACATGATGCTTTTACATGAAAATCTGCAGCCCACATCAGGCTGCATTGGTGCTACACACTAATGAGGCAGTCAGGGAGAGGCATATCATAATCTACCATGTACCCCCCCATGAAATGCCTCTGGGAAGGCATCTGTGTCCCATGTGAATCATGTGTGCTTGTGTATGAGTGAGTGTAAGTGAGGGGCTACAAGTGTGTGTGTGCGTGTGTGTGTGTGTGTGTGTGTGTGTGTGTGTGTGTGTGTGTGTGTGTGTGTGTGTGTGTGTGTGTGTGTGTGCCTAGAACCTAGCAGTAGGGAAGTTAGTAGGGGGTATGTTGGGCAGGTACTTGTGCATGTGTGTGCGTCTGCCCATGCATGTGTGTATACTAGTGTGGGTGAATAGATGAGTGTGTCAGTGATTGTTATTAGATAGGAGGGTTATGTTTCATGTTTGTTTGTGGTGTCGGGTTGGCGTCTTTGACATATTTCCACACACTTCAAGACTAATCTGCAGAGCCTGCAGCACTGGAGTGTTGAATTGCTAGTTACCAGGGAGGACTCCATCAACACGTATCTGACTGGGACTTAGACTAAATGGGTATCAGAATTTGAGGGGACACTAGACATCAGGGATAACACTTTCAAAGTGTGGCTGAATGGCACTTAGACTAAAAGGGGATCAGGATTTTTAGGGGCACTAGCTATCAGGGATAACTCTTTCAAAGTGTGTCTGAATGGCATTTAGACTAAACGGGGATTAGGATTTGGGGTGACACTAGACATCAAGGATAACCCTTTCAAAGTGTGACTGAGCAGCACTTATGCAGAACAAGGACCAGGGAGGAGTAGGTAGAGCACTAGACACCAGTAATAATAAACATGACCTCCTTAAAGGCACATATTAAAAAAAAGAAGAGGAGAAACACTAGACAGATACCAGAGGTAAGTAGCGTGAAGTAAAAGGACCTAAAAAGACCTTCAGACCTTGTACCCTCCCTACTTTTAAAGAGGATACTAGCTCTCTCTACCACCACTAGATCCCAAGAATAGATTTTAAAAATATTTAATTAAAAAAGGCAAAATACAAAGGATGTGATAGGCACGTGAACTATGCACATTTGATACATGAAACCCCTGCATTAACCTACTGCTCTAACCGATGTGCTAGTGCAAAAAGGTTTTCTTAAACACATATTGAAGATCTTGTACATTATGCAATGCTTGCAACATGTTGTGATGTATGAGGGAGCGGGACAGAAAATTGTAAGCATACTTCTTAATCTTTTAGTGCAAATGGGTGGGATGTTGCTCTGATAGCTGCTTTTCCCTAACATGCATTTACTGAAGGAAAAGAAGTATGAAACATGGTAACCATTTGAAATATCAGGAACTACTAGACTGAATCCAAAAATGCGAAGACTGAATGGTTGAAAGATCAGACTTACATATGCTGAGGCCGAGATGCCATTTCAAGGAATATTTCCTTTTCTCCAAGGTATGGCAATCTCAGAGTTGGTATATGCAAGTTTGAGGGGTGTGGGAGTGCAAGAAGCTTGCCCCCCCCCCACACACACACAAAAAACACACACAAAAAGAGTTTTTAAGGTTCCTTTTTTTTTGTCACTTTGTCACTCGGGATTTTGAGTACCAACATTTCAATAGGGAACCGTGAAATTTGAATATCTGGCATTAACACTCGTTGTAATCATCCATAAATTTCCAGGTCAGGGGAAAATAAAAAATTCGGACTGTTCAGGCAACACATGAACAGGTATTGGGACCACTGAGTAGGTATCAGGGTCAGAGTGTGTGTGTGTGTGTTTTTGTGTGGTATATTATTAAATTTCTAATCATTGCCGACACATAATTGTAAGAACACAAAACATGATGAAATTACATTACTGGTGAATAGAAAATGAAGAAAAAGATCAAACTACTTGATCACAATTGTAACAAATGCAGTTTCATTTGTTATCTTCCCTACACTACTCACCTCAAGTACAATTATATACCTAAACTGAAAACAAATGCATTGTTTAAGAAACCACTAGACTAATGACTGCAAATATGAACTTTAGAAACTAATTTAACATCGGGGGCTCATCTATTCCCTGATGTAGGGGATGTAGGGGCTCTGCTATACACTGTTTATATACGGATGCTTTGTTTACACAACTTCAAAGTGAGACAGAGCAAACTGAATTACAATATAGTTAATCTGCAATGTAATGTGACTAACTATACCACTGACTTCAACAAAAAAAGTCAGTGGTAAAATGAGTCATTGACTAAACATGTGATCTCTATAGGTAAACTGTTCATCTGAATGCATTTCTTATTTTGCCACACATTAGATTAGATTATCACTACTGTCCTTCTTTTCTGATAATATCATTCTAAAATCTTTAAAACATAGATTGTCTTGCTATGATTTACATGTGAATAATCTATGTAACTCCTCTTGAATAAAAAAGGAGATCCATGCATGTAGTTCCCAGCACACCTGTTGATTGCCATACATGTTTAGCGGCACTGTTCTAGGGCTCATCAACATATCATTTCAGGAGCCTTTATGCACATTTTTTTTTTCAATCTGCATAGGCATCTTCTGCACATTTTTCCACACATTAAACTAACGTACTTGATGGCATTAAGATGAACTGGTCAGTAAACTCTTTGAAGGCTTTGCAATCATTAAGGTTTTAATGAATCTCAAAAAAGATATTATTTATCAACCCAGTGCTGAGTACTTTTGTCCAGTAATGTAGACTTGTTTGGACCACCAAATTCTGGTAATAACGGCCACACAGGTAAAAAATGCACTCTCCAAAGTTAAGAATACAGCATCCATGGGATCAGATGACATCCTGGGCTGTGTACTACATGAACTACAAAATGAACTGTTACCTCACCTAAGTGTCATGTTTAATCATACCCTCACCTCAGGCTTCGTGCCCACTGAGTGGCACACAGCTACAGTTATCCCACTCCAGAACAGCGGATCCACCTTGAATTCCAGGAACTACCGCCCCATCAGTCTGATGAGCCTGAACTGCAAGGCCATGGAACGCATTATCATGGAACTTATAAACAAAGACATTGGCAACCTTCAAACACTGGACCCCACCCAGTTTGGGTTTGTGAAGGGCCAATCTTGTTTCATAAACCTGACTGACTTCTTCGAATCAGTCTCCAGAGCAGTAGACGAGGGTAAGGCAGTCCACATAGCCAATTTGGACCTCACCAAGGCCTTTGACACCATCCCCCACTCTGGAATCATAGATAAACTTACTAAGCTGGGCATGAATCCCTACATCACTCAAAGGGTTGCCAACTGGCTTACTGACAGAACCCACACTGTAAAAGTAGCTGACTCCAAATCCAGCTCCAGAAAAGTGACAAGTGGAGTACCTCAGGGTTCAGTCCTGGGACCTCTCTTGTTTGGCATCTACTTCTGTGAAGTACAGGCCAACACTAAGGGACTCTGGCTAGCAAAGTTCACGGATGACTCCATTATTGAATCCCCAAATGATGTGGATACTCTACAAAAGGGCCTTACAGAAATAGATGCTTGGTGACAGAGCCATGGGCTCAAGCTCAATGGCAAGAAATGTATAGGTATCCCCTTTGGAAAAACATGCACCCATGAATTACCACATAGGTGGCAGTACACTAAACACCGAAAGTGTGATAAGAGACTTAGGGACACAGGTGGACAGTGGTCTCACCTTCAATAACCACATTGCCTCAACAGTCAAGAAATCCTTCTATGTGACACACCTCATTACTAAGGGGTATTCATCCAGAAAAAAGGAGGTCATTGTCCCACTGTACTCATCCCTCATTAGACCCATTATAGAATACAATGCCCCACTTGTTATGTACCTCTCAAGACATCTGAAACAACTGGAAAGGCCACAGAAATACCTCACTAAAAGAATCACAGGCCTAAAGCAGATGCCCTATGCTGACCACCTTAAAAAACTCCAGCTATACTCTGTCACATATCGTCTACTCAGAGGCGATCTTTGCTTAACATACAAGGCCATGTGAAACCCAGAGCTGTTGGACATGCTACACTTAAAGATAGCCCAATCCATCAGAGTCACACGCTCCAGGGATCTAAATCTTGTCATCACAATAAACAAAACATGCTGGAGGGATAGGTTCCTGACCCAGAGACTCCCCAGACTCTGGAACTAGACAGGGGTCCAGGGAAGTCAATAGTGTGGGAAGAAATAGCCAGGGAATCGTTATGGCTAGGCTTGTATAGGCCCTTGGGCCAATAGGCTAGTACCAACCTATGAACCTATGAACCTAATATGAATATGAATCTCCTGCAGACTTTAAAATTTATTTTTTTCACTACTTTATCTCACCAATAGCACAAATTTATTGTTTAGCATATTAATAATCAACGTGTGTGCAGTCTATGAAGTCAGAAGTTCAGTAAACATTAGAAGTAACTTATTTTGCCTATGAATTAAAAGATAAAAAAATTACCATTTACTGTTGTAGTTTTATAGCAATTGTCTGAGGGGGTAATACATTCAGATGTTATCCTCTTATTCTCTCGTTTCAGTTGCTGCAGTTCTTTGGTAAGAGCATTTTGAGTATCAGTAAAGTTTTTGTGCTGACTTATCTGCTTTGATATCTGAACATCTGAGAAAAGAAAAAAATGTCATTCAGATTATGATTACAAGAGAAGAGATGAGGGATAGATTTCAAAACTAAATACACAAAATATTCATAATATAACTTTAATTTGAGGTATTTACTTATAAATTATGTATTTACTTACATTGATTAATGAAGAACATTATGCCTGGAAATCTCTTATCTCCACTGCAGTCATGGGAATAAAAGTTCCGGGTACATTAAGATTCCTAAAGTCAAGGCACATCAGGCATATCTTTGAGACAATATAATACAGCAATACAATATTTTTGTTAATTTGTTGCCTGGGTAAGCCCATTGGGCAAATCATCCCTTTTTTGGGGATTCCAGGAAAATTGTCTGGATAAATGACCTCACTCAATGTCGCAGAGGAGGAAAGAAGACAGAAAGAATCATACTAAGTACCCTGAGCACAGAACGAAGCCCATAGCTTTAAGTTCGATGCAGTAACTGCCAGACTGAATGCAATATAATTCTGGGTGATATGAAATGTGACAACAATACACATCTTACCTACCAGGTCCATACTAAGTGAATATAATATTATTTGTAAAGGTGATTGCAGACATACAAATACAATTTATGCAAAGTTGTTATAACAGTAACACTGCCTAATGACTTAAGTATGGCCCATAGTTGAAATACCGAGGATTATTATCGGTTCTCCCATCGTGTCATCAGTTCTATGCTATTACTGTACTAATTCTTCCCTTTCCTACTTTGTTATACAACCTTAGAGTATACAAAGTAGAAGTTTTGTGGGGAAGTAAAGTATGCAGGTGGGCTTATCCTCCTGCTAAGGATATGTCTTTGTGCTTCCTTTGTTTTTCTGGGCTTGTATTTTTTCTTAATTTTTTTTGGTTTTGTATGATGTGTGAGTAAACTTACAATTTGCTGTAATAGTCTGTTTGGGGACTTTTTGCTCCTGACAAAGTGGGATCCTGTAAGCATTACTTAGATGATTTGGGATAGACCCCCAAAAGTCACCAAACTACTTTAAAGTTGCATGCTATTCCACTGCTTTTCAGAAGTGAAACTATCTAGGACTTATGCTGTACAGATATACACAAACTATATAATAAATTCAGATCAATGAGAAAAGAACTTGACAGCAGGATGTATATATTTTACACAAATAATAAAATTGCTTAGTGCATATTTTTCAGTAATGAGTCAAATTCACAGTGATAAGTTTTTCATTCTTTTGTATCTGTAGGTGTTATTTATTCAAATATATCTGACAAGCTTTTCTTTCATGGGCATTCGATAAACTTGGGGGAACATGATATAGACTTTGCAAATACATATATATATATATATATATATATATATATATATATATATATATATATATATATATATATATATATAAAATGTTATTCTTGGTTTGGTGGATTTGTTTTAAATGTCTAATAACGTGTAAATGCTGATCTCTTACAGCACCTCCTTAATTGTTAGTGAGCATGACACTTCTGAGTGTACAGAAGGTTATGAACAAATGTCAGATGAATTAGGGACAATTTCTGTTTGAGGCTATGAACAGCTACACTCTACAGCAAATCTAGCTTCCCATTATATACTAGTCTGAGTTGATGCTAGCTGACAGGTTCAGTGCAAACTCCCCCCCCTCCCCACCAAAAGAGCAAATATCTATCCCAGCAGAGTGCTGCCCCCCTGACATCTCAGATGCTCAGATAAGAGCCGCCCTCTCCAAAGCAAAAAACACAACATCAATGGGACCAGATGGTGTCCCGGGCTGCGTCCTACATGAACTCCAAGAAGAGCTAAACCCAAACATAAAACTACTGCTCAATCTCAGCCTTACTACAGGATATGTACCCAAAGAGTGGCGTACAGCAACAGTGGTCCCTCTCCACAAAGGTGGTGCCTCAACGGATCCTGGAAACTATCGCCCCGTAAGCCTAACTAGCTTGGTCTGCAAAGCTATGGAAAGGATCATCATGGACCTCATAAATAAAGATATTGGGGACCTACAGACACTGGATCTTACCCAGTTCAGCTTTGTTAAGGGCAGATCCTGCCTCTTAAACCTGGTTGACTTCTTTGAAACAGTCACCAAGGCCATTGACGATGGGAAGGTGGTCCACACAGTCTACCTGGACCTCGCAAAAGCCTTCGATACAATACCCCACTTGGGCATTATAGATAAGCTCACCAGCTTAAATATAAACCCCTATGTCACTAGATGGGTTGCAAACTGACTCAAGGACAGAACCCACATGGTTAGAATTGCTGGAGCCATGTCAGACTCCAAACCAGTTACGAGTGGCGTCTCACAAGGCTCAGTCCTGGGGCCTCTCTTGTTCGGTATATATTTCTCGGAGGTACAGGCCAACATGAAAGGACTGTGGCTGACCAAGTTCGCAGATGACTGCAAACTGGGCACCATAATCGACTCTCCAGCTGACACAAGCATCCTCCAAAAGGGCCTCATAGAAACAGACAACTGGTGCCAGAGCCATGGCCTCAAGCCAAACGTCAAAAAGTGTATAGTCATCCCCTTTGGCAAAAACAAAGTGCCCACAAATTACCACATGGGTGGTAATCCATTAAGTACAGAAGAAGTAATTAGGGACCTGGGGACCCAAGTTGATAGCAATCTCTCATTTGACAACCACGTGGCCAAAGTGGTTAGAAAAACATTATATATAGCCCACCTAATCATGAAGGGATTCACATCTAGATCAGGGGAGGTCATCGTGCCTCTTTACTCATCCCTCATCAGGCCCATAATTGAGTACAATGCCCCTTTTGGGATGTACCTTACCAGACACCCGCAGTAACTGGAAAGACCCCAAAAGTACCTCACCAAGAGGATCAAAGGGCTCAAACAGATGCCATATGCTGCCCGGTTAAAGAAACTCCAGCTCTACTCAGTGGCATACCGCCTACTCAGAGGCGATCTGTGCCTGACGTATAAAGCCATGTCCTACTCAGAATTAATGGACATGCTGCACCTCAGAAAATCCAAATCCCATCGAGCCACGCACTCAAGAAACTTGAACCTCAGCATTGAAATAAATAGGACATGCTGGAGGGACAGATTCATAACCCAGAGGCTCCCTTCACTCTGGAATA
Organism: Protopterus annectens; assembly: GCF_019279795.1. Taxonomy (NCBI): domain Eukaryota; kingdom Metazoa; phylum Chordata; order Ceratodontiformes; family Protopteridae; genus Protopterus; species Protopterus annectens. The sequence goes on along the minus strand of NC_056741.1, from coordinate 98,017,906 downwards.
AAATCCCAGTCCAGGTTAGGCAGAGTCCCTCATTGACTCTCTTCAAGAGTAATCTTGATGAGTGGATGGGAGATCGTAGGTTTACCCCGGGTATCACTTCTGTGTCACTGTTAGACAGAGGCACAGTATACTAACCTCGAAAAAGGGCATAGCAAAATTAATTTAAAATGGGTGGCGAAAGCCAAACACACTCTGGCTAGGCTTATAAATGCCCTAGGGCAGATAGCCTAGTATGAACCTATGAAACTATGAACCTATGGAGTAGTGACAAGAGTCAGGATATTAATAGCAGTAGATGACTGAGGAAACAGAGAAAATTTATTTTGTTTGGATTTGGGCATACCGTTAGAAAAATGCCAACTTCTTGAAAGTTGACATGCCCAAAGGACAAAAAAAAATCTTGAAACTCAGGACGGTGAAAGCAATAAATTTGAACTGCTTTTTGCAATGGGGCAAGCACCCTTCACCCCCAGATATGAGGGACAGGCCACCCACCCATTAAATCTATATATATCAACTCCACAATCACTTCAACTTGAAGAAGGAAGAAATCTCCCAAAATAAGTGAATCATTGCCAGCACACACGTAGAAACCATAATGGCAATGATTTCCTATGGGAAATAGCATTCAGCATTATGCTATTAATTTTTTTCCATGTGATACTGATGCTCGAGCAATTTCACCTCAAACACGTGCAAGGCAGCAAATAAGGATTGTTGTGGACTTTGTGCTTTTGTATAGAAGGTCTAGAGTTTTAAACTTTAATTTCATAAATCAAAATGAGTTTGAAGTTTGACATAGACAATAGTTATCTAATTAAGTATAAAAAGGACTGTAGAAACTTTACCCAACTGGATGCATTTTGCTAACTCTCAATGAATAGATCTTGATCTTCAATCTGACTGACTAGTGTTTTTCTTCTGTAGAAATTTTAAACTATTTAATGGTTTTGGGAGAGATGCTTAAGTTATTTGGAATTCATAGTATCATAGGAGGTTACTAGGCTAATGGCCTTGGGTCCATTACAAACCTAGCCAAGAGTTAACCCCCAAAAAAGAAACCTCAGTCAGCACCTGTCACACCTGTCAGTGAGGGACACAGGTGGAACCCCTGGGACAAATTTGTGGTTTCCCATCCATTCATCAAGGTTGCGCTTGAAGAGGGTCAGCGAGATACTCTGTTTGACATGTATGGGAAGTGTAGTCCAGAGATGGGGCAGCAGCTAGAAGACAAACCTGCCTCTCCAGCAAGTTTTGTTGATGTTGCATATTAGATTTAGGCCTTTTGAGTGGGTAATGCACAAGGAGTTAAGAGTTACAGATATGGAGCATCTCTAGTAGGGCAGGGTCCTATATTTCCTTGTAGGTGAGATACATATCACCTCTGAGGAATCTGTATGATACCAAGTAGAGTGATAGTGATTTGTGCCTGTCCACATAGGACAGGTGCTGGAGGTCATGGATTCTCTTTGTGAGGCATTGCTGTGGTCTTTCCAGTTGGTGCAGGTGTTTGGAGAGGTACATACCAAACAGGCTGTTATACTCAATTATTGGCCTAATGGAGGAGTACAGAGAGGTAATAACCTCATTTTTTCTGGATGCAATCCCTTTACTTATGAGATGAACCAAATAAAAGGCTTTTCTGACCACTGCTGCTGCATGATGGTCGAATGTGAGATTGTTGTCAACCTGAGCACTCAGTTGTCTCACCACAAGTTGTGTGCTTAGGGGATTGCCATTGATGTGGTAATCAGTAGGTGCTATGTTTTTGCCAATTGGTATGACTATACATTTTTTGCATTTAACTTAAGGCCATGACTTTGGCACTACTCACTTGTTGCTGTGAGACCGTCTTGCAGTATGTTAATGTCATTTGGGGAGTCAGTGACAGCACCCAACTTACAGTCATCTGCAAACTTTATCAGCCATAGGCCTTTTGTCTTTGCCTGGAACTCTGGGAACTAGATTCCAAACAGTAGGAGTCCTAGGACACAGCCCTGGGGAACACCACTAGCGACAGGTCTACTGTCGGAGGTAGAGGCACCTATTTTGACCATGTGGGTCCTATTGGTGAGCCAGTTGGCCACCCACCTGATGCGATAGGGATTTATGCCAAGTTGTGTTAGCTTTTCGATAATGCCTGAGTGGGGGATTTTGTCAAAGGCCTTGGCCAAGTCAAGGTAAGCTGTATGTACTGACTTTCCCTCATCCAGTGCCTTGGTGACAGTCTCAAATAAGTCAATCAGGTTCAGCAGGCAAGATCTGCCCTTGATGAGTCTGAACTGGGTGGTGTTAAGTGGTTGGAGATTGCTTATGTCCTTGTTTATGAGATCCGTAATAAGTGCCATGGCTTTACAGATCAGCCTTGTTAAGCTAATGTGGTGATAGTTTCCAGGGTCAGTAGTGGCATCACGTTTGTGCAAGAGGATGACAATGACAGTTCTCCACTCTGCTAGACTGAAGCCTGTACTTAGGCTGTGGTTGAATAGAGTGCTTAATGACAAAGCTAGTTCTTGCTGGTGATGGTGCAGAATGCAGCCTGGGATAGTATCAGGTCTCATGGAAGCTGTGTTCTTTGCCTGAGATAGGGTCTTTAAACTTGCTCTATGGAGATGTGAGGTATGGGACAAGTATCAGGGATGTCAAATGGGCCTTTGGGGGGAATAGGGGGTAAAGTTTGTGCTAAACCCATCTGCTAGCAGGATCAGTGTAAGTGGTACCATGAAGTACTAATTTGGAACAAACCTGGGCTTACTAAAATAGTTATTAAAATATTTTGTCATCAGTAATATTGTAAACTTTGGAGAGACCAAAATCAACTGGTCAAACAATTTGACTACCCTGGGGATTCAATAAACTCTGTGTAGGTTTAGCATGAAGCCTACAATACACTTCATGTTTTTTCACAATGAGCGGCAGCAATTGCATATGTATGCCGAACATCGAGCTCATACAAATACAAGCAAGGTTTTGTGGCCAAGAACAGTGCTGCTGGCCAGGAAACCATGTAAAGCAGCACAAATACCTTCAGACATACAGACATGTTTATCTACAGGCAAACTAGTTCTGTGGGACTGTGGAGACAGCCACAATGACTATCAGGGTTTAATATAAGGCAATGCATACAGTTGTAACACATTATAGGAATGTTTAATTAGCACAGAGTACAGTGTAAACCTGTTTTAGGAATACTGAAATAAATGTCCGGTGGTATTCATCAAGGGTACACAGACTGCATTATATATACACTAGTCTGGGGAAGTGTGTGTATTGAAAAGGCCACACACATGAATAGTAGGAATGAGGAAAGGGGAAGAGGACAAGAGAAACTTGGTAATGTACACCACATAATGGCATGTCAGTGTTCATACACCCCAAAGATATGGCAGCTATAGCATGAACAGTAATCTATATAGTATGTACTGTTGTTTACACCTCCTGCGTGTGTATATTTATATCATCACATAGTAATTATATAGTATGTGGCTGTCACACCAGGTCACACATCAGAGGAGGTGACTGTTTGTTATATAAGCACCCTGACATGATCACTGGAGAGGACTTTTATCAAAGATGGTATGTACAACAGGGTGTATGTGCATATTGTGAAGATGTGCAAAATGAGTAGCTGGAATATGAATGTAATCTCAGCACAGGTCTCAGCTAATCAGGACACATGGCAACAAGCTCATGGACAACCGTAGACAGAAGCATGCACGGTCATAGACAATATCATAATAATCATAAAATAAAATACTTGCTCAGAGTCCAAACCAGACACTTTGTTCGAATAAAAAGTACTGTTCTAAATTAAGTAATGATAAAAGGTCAAGTCTATTCAGACCAGTCCATTCAAGATCATCCTCACAACGATAATGGCAGTGCAGCACATGTGGTTCTTCAAAAGGAAAATAATTATTCCAAGCTAGCAGTCCAACGAATTTTCCTTCAAGTCATTGTCAAAATGCTAAATGTCTCTTCAGACCATATGAAGTACGACCATATAAAGAACCAAATACCATCCGATATGCTAAAAACAGCAAATCCTTTATTAACATATGTTCGGTAAGCACTTTTGCCAAGCAGCTTTTTCAAACCATTAGAAATACAGCATTACCATGTTCAAACTATATAAAAGATGTCTTTTGGTAATGCTGTATTTCTAATGGCTGCACTGCTGCCATTATCGTTGTGAGAATGATCTTGAATGGACTGGTCTGAATAGACTTGACCTTTTATCATTACTTAATTTAGAACAGTACTTTTTATTCAAACAAAGTGCCTGGTTTGGACTCTGAGCAAGTATTTTATTTTATGTTTATTCCGTTGGCTTTTCTGCTCAGGTTCATTTATCTGTCTGTGGTATTTGTCTTTATTTGGTTTATTTAATATCATAATAATACCACCATTATTCCGCTGTCATTGACATAAAATATGTCATTGTGAGTTATTATACATATTCTGCATGAACACATTTGTACAACTGCAATGATTTGTCAGTAATCTATAAGGGGACTCAAGCAGAACTTCCTCAAAAATGGCCGCTCTCTGGAGGTGTTAAGAGGAACACTGTTATACTTCCAGAGTAAATTCTGAGCAAGTCTTGCTAGTTGAGGGGTTTGCATGACACATATATGACACACTCCACACTTGCACGAATGTAACTCATGCCATCAATGCTGTCAATAAGCTATGTATTTACTCAGTGCATCACAGGAGCATGCATCACACATGCATCTTGTATAACACCTTGTAGGGAAATCTTCACTGTCAACTCCTAATGGTTAGGCATCACAAAAAATTCTTATGTATGACCAAAAAGATGATTGGAAACTTAGTGTGCCACAACTGATACACCTGTGTGAATCATCCCTGGAAGATGTGTAATGATGGACATGCAAAAGGGTGCATACTGTGGGGTGTCAGCAGTCAAACCCATCCTCCCATTGGCTAAGGAGGCCCTTCTTGCACCATTTCAGGTTACTATAGTGATGACAACAATTATCTCTAATGTGTAGGATTCCAGTTGCACTGGTGACATCCTTGGCTACTCTGTTCCAAGTCTCATTCTTATACTGAGATTCAGTATATTCCTCCTGCAAGTAGCATATGATTGTAGCTCTTCATGAGGAGTGCCACAGAAATTCTGGACTCCTCCACACCCCACCTCTGTGCTCTAAATTTTGCACTATCATCTCCCGCACCAGCCATGCCTACAAAAGTCAAGTAGCAGCTCTAAGGATGAATTGGCACCAAATTCTAATCTGGCATTTAATGTCTAGTGTGGAAATATGTACAACCATGCCCACTGCATTTGTATGAGAGTAAGCACAAAGAGGCACTTGTAAGTAAGGCAGATGACATTTTATAAAATACCAATGAAGGTGCAAGATGTGGCAATGAGATTTGCCATGTTTGATGCTGAACATATTCACACTTTTTAAGATGGCCAGCACTGACAACCTCAATAGCTTGGCTTGTTATGCTTGGTGCTTTGGGGGTTAAATAGTATGACTTGGCATACAACTTTCTGGAATTACACTCTGTAAAATGTTAGTTGACCTGTGTGGGAATTTAACTTAAAAAAGAAACAATGCATACATTTCAAGCATGGTAATCAGTGCTGCAGGAGAATTCTCTTTCAACCATGTTGGTTACATAAAAACAGCATTCAGTATGAATGGAGTTATACCTCAGACAGACCTATATGTGTGTGACTTTAAGAGGTCCTATGATACATATCCCCATGAAAAAGGCATTATTACTGTTTGAAAATGTATGGGAGATGGATAGACTTTCACGAGATGACTAATACAGTTTGAGGTATCATACATACAGTGGATATAAAAAGTGTACACACCCCTGTTAAAATGCCAGGTTTTTGTGATATATAAAATGAGACCACAATAAATGATTTCAAAACTTTTCCCACCTTTAATGTGACCTGTAACCTGTGCAATTCAATTGAAAAACAAACAAATCTGTTAGGGGGAAAAATATAAAAAATGAAAATCGTACAATAAGCTGGTTGCATAAGTGTGCACACCCTTAAACTAATACTTTGTTGAAGCACCTTTTGATTTAATTACAGCATTCAGTTCTTCTTGGGTAGGAGTCTATCAGCATGGCACATCTTGACATGGCAATATTTGCCCACTCTTCCTTTCCAAAATGCATCAAATCTGTCAGATTGTGAGGGCATCTCTTGTGCACAGCCCTCTTCAGGTCACCCCACAGATGTTTTTATTGGATTTAGGTCTGGGCTCTGGCTGGGCCATTCCAAAACTTTAATTTTCTTCTGGTGAAGCCATTCTTTTGTTGATTTGGATGTATGCTTGGGGTCATTGTCATGTTGAAAGGATATGTACCCAAAGAATGGCATACAGCAACAGTGGTCCCACTCCACAAAGGTGGTGCCTCTATGGACCCTGGAAACTATCGCCCCATAAGCCTGACTAGCCTGGTCTGCAAAGCTATAGAGAGGATCATCATGGAACTCATAAACAAAGACATTGGGAACCTACAGACACTGGATCCTACCCAATTCGGCTTTGTTAAGAGCAGATCCTGCCTCTCAAACCTGGTCGATTTCTTTGAAACAGTCACCAAGGCCATTGACGATGGAAAGGTGGTCCACACAGTCTACCTGGACCTCACAAAAGCCTTCGATACAATACCTCACTTGGGCATCATAGATAAGCTCTCCAGCTTAAATATGTCATAAGATGGGTTGCAAACTGGCTCAAGGACAGAACCCACATAGTCAGAATTGCTGGAGCCATGTCAGACTCTAAACCAGTTACAAGTGGTGTCCCACAAGGCTCAGTCCTGGGACCTCTCTTGTTCGGTATATATTTTTCTGAGGTTCAGGCTAACACGGGAGGACTGTGGCTGAACATGTTCGCAGATGACTGCAATCTGGGCACCATAATTGACTCTCCAGCTGACACAAGCATCCTCCAAAAGGGTCTCATAGAGACGGATAACTGGTGTCAGAGCCATGGCCTAAAGAAAGTGCCCACAAATTACCACATAGGCGGGAATCCATTAAGTATGGAAGAAGTAATTAGGGACCTGGGGACCCAAGTTGATAGTAATCTCTCCTTTGACAACCACATTGCCAAAGTGGTTAGAAAGACCTTCTATATAGCCCACCTTATCATGAAAAGATTCACATCTAGATCAAGGGAGGTCATTGTGCCCCTTTATTCATCCCTCATCAGGCCCATAATTTAATACAATGCCCCATTTGGGATGTACCTTACCCAACACCTGCAGCAACTAGAAATACCCCAAAAGTACCTCACAAAGAGGATCATGGGACTCAAACAGATGCCATATGCTGCTCGGTTAAAGAAACTCCAGCTCTACTCAGTTGCATACCACCTACTTAGAGGCGATCTATGCCTGATGTATAAAGCCATGTCCAACCCGGAATTAATGAGCATGCTCCACCTCAGAAAATCCAAATCCCTTAGAACTATACGCTCGAGGGACTTGAACCTCAGCACAGAAATAAATAGGACATGCTGGAGGGACAGATTCATAACCCAGAGGCTCCCTTCGCTCTGGAATATAATCCTAGTCCATGTTAGGCAGAGCCCCTCACTGACTCTCTTCAAGAGGAATCTTGATGAGTGGATGGGCGATCATAGGTTTACCCTGGGATTACTTCTGTGTCACTACTAGACAGAGTCACAGCAAACTAACCTTAAAAAGGGCACAGTAAAATCCGTTCAGAGGGTGGCGAAAGCCAAACACACTCTGGCTAGGCTTGTAAATGCCTTAGAGCAGATAGCCTAGTATGAACCTATGAACCTATGAAAGGTGAAATTCCTCTTCATCTTCAGCTTCAGCGGTATACCGCAGGGATCTGCCATCGGACTACTCTTGTTTGGCATCTACTTCTCTGAAGTACAGGCCAACACCAAGGTCTGGCTTACAAAGTTCACAGATGACTGCAAGCTGGGAGCCATTATTGAATCCCCAAATGATGTGGATATACTACAAGAGGGCCTTACCGAAACAGATGCCTGGTGCCAGAGCCATGGGCTCAAGCTAAATGGCAAAAAATGTATAGTTGTCCCCTTTGGGAAAAAACATGTACCTGTAAACTACCACATGGGTGGCAGTACAGTAAACACAAAAAGTGTGATAAGAGACCTAGGGACACAGGTGGACAGTGGTCTCACCTTTGGTAACCACATAGCCACAACAGTTAGAACATTTTTCTACATAGCACACCTCATCACTAAGGGCTTTTCATCCAGAAAAAAGGAAGTCATTGTCCCTCTGTACTCATCCCTCATTAGACCCATTATAGAATACAATGCTCTGTTTGGTATGTACCTCACAAGACATCTGCAACAAATAGAAAGGCCACAGAAATACCTCACAAAAAGAATCACAGGCTTAATGCAGATGCCTTATGATGACTATCTAAAGAAACTCCAGCTATACACTTTCGCATATTGCCTACTCAGAGGTAATCTCTGCCTATCATACAAGGCCATGTCAAACCCAGAGTTTTTGGACATACTACACTTAAAGAAATCCCAATCCCTCCAAGCCATATGCTCCAGGGATCTTAACTTTGTCATCACGATGAATAGAACATACTGGAGGAATAGGTTTGTGACCCAGAGACTCCCCATACTCTGGAATAGGCTGCCCACACATGTCAGGCAGAGTGCCTCAATGGCTCTCTTCAAGAGGAACCTTGACAATTGGATGGGAGATAGGAAATTCACCCCAGGGATCACATCAGTAGCCCTGTGAGACAGGGGTCCAGGAAAGTAAATATTTGTGGGAAGCAATAGCCAAGGAATTGTTATGGCTAAGCTTGTATAGGCCCTAGGGCTGATAGCCTAGTACCAACCTATGAACCTATGAACCTATATATGAAGAGGAAAGTTGAGAAGAAAGAAACAGAAGATATTAGTACAGAAGTTTATTAAAGAGAAGGCGGTATGGAGAAAGGGACGGTGATGAAAGTTTAAACAATGAAAAGGTAGTTATTGAAAAAATTGTTTAAAGAGAAGTTATTAATATATATGAATAGCACAGATTTGCAATTTTAGGAAGTGAAAAAGAAGTGGAGAGTGGGTAAGAACAAGGACAATGTAGTGAAAGAATCCGTTTGCGGGATACTTAGAAGTAAAATAAAATAAGATCTGGAAGTAAAACACTTCGAAAAAAGGAAAGGGACAATATACAACCTTTAGTATTAAATATACATAGCATTAAGAAATTATATAAGAGGGTTGAAGGTTGTGGTATGTTGTAAAAATAAAAATTGATGTGTTTTGCTTGCTAGATATCAGATGTAACAAAGAACGTAAAAGGAAAAGGACACAGGCAGTATGGGGGGTGCTAGCTGTTTGGTCAGTAGGAAAGGCTGCATGCTCTGGAACAGGAATTCTTGTAAATAATGAAGAATTAAGAATTTTAGATGTAACAGAAAGAGTAGTGGTATGACAGTGAGACAAACGTGCACGGGATTAATGGTAATTTATGTACAGACTAATAAGATGGACAGAAACTGTTTGTAGAAACTGAATAAAAAAATGTTTTAGTAAAAATGTCAGTAATGATGGTAGGTGAATTGAACTGTAACATGAGGAATGAAAGGGGAAACAAATAACATAATATTAAGATGTTAAGGGAATTAATAGTATGTGGAGATTTAACAGCAGGAATGAATAGAGAATGGACATTTAAGAGAGGAATGTTTAAAACTGAAATTGATTATATATTTTATTCGAAAAATGTGAAAGAAATAACAGGGGAAGTACAGATGGCAGAGTTTTCAGATCATAGAGCAGTATCAGTTAGAATAGCATTATACAGTGAATTAATTAAGGCGAGAAAAGGGGAAAAGAGATTAACTACGTAGTTTAAGAAGGAGGAGGAAATGACAAGAAAGAAAGAAATATTACAGAAAGATCAAATAACAAGAGCAGCATTTTATAAACGTTCGACAGAGTGGTGGGTAGTGTATCAGCAGAAGTTTACAAAACATATTGAGAAGTAGAAAGAAGAAAGGAAAAAAGAAATAAGATGGAATGTAAAGACATTTTACAAAATTATGAGATGAAATGGAACAAGGAAGTGACAAAATTAGGGAATTTGAAAAATACATGTATGAAAGGAATAGAAAAAAGTAAAAATTATGTTACCAAGGCAATTTTTTTTGGGGGGGGTAAATAAAGATGAGGTTTCCCTTATTTAGGAAAAGTAAAAATAAGAAAAGGAAGGATGAATGCTATCTTAGATGGTAAAGGAGACAAAAATACAAACAAGAAGATATTATGGGGGGGTCTCCATTCAGCTATCAAATGAAACTTCCATCAAACTGCTGATCATTGAGCCCTATCCATCGACTATTCATTCAACAAATTTTCATTTCACTGACAGGAAAAGTAACTAGTTGTCCACCACTTCCCTGGGTGGGTCTAAAATACTGCGGTGGGGTAGACAGGGAAGTGGTGGTCAACTATTTACTTTCCCCATCAAGGAAATAAACATTCACTGAATGAACATTCAATGGACAGTGTTTGATATTCAGCCATTTAATAGAAGTTCCATTTGATGGAGGAAAATAGACCCATATTATGGAGGTGACAGAAAATTTTCTAGAGGAAATGATTGGGCAAGAAAACTAGAAAGTGACAAAATACATGAAAAAGTAAGTTTTTTAAATAAAATGATATAACAATAATAGAAACAGAGATGGTGATAAAAGAAGGTAAGAGTGAACCAATACCACAATTAGATGGTACAAGTTATGAGTGTTATAAGGAAATGAATAACGATGAAAGAGATTTTTTTTAATATTACATATATGGATGGAATAAGTCATAATGGAAGAAGATATAAGTGGTGGAGTGATAAATTTATATGAAAAAAGGACATATATGGATGGAAGAAGTCATAATGGAAGAAGATATAAGTGGTGGAGTGATAAATTTATATGAAAAAAGAATAAACGAAAAAATATAAAACTTGAGGGTTATAATAGTAGGGAATACTGACCATAAAGTGTTTATGAAAATAATACAAAAAAAACAGATGGAGAAAGTATTGACCATGGTATTAATAGAAAGAATATATGGCATACAAGAAAGAGAGGTGAAATAAATGTTAACTACAACAAAAGAGGTAGTAGAGATGATACTAGAAGACTGATAGCATCTGACATAGCTAGTGATTTTGATAAAGTGAACCTAGAAGCATTGTGGATGATTTTAAAGGTATGCAGTACAGGAGAAATATAATGTAATAAAGAAATGTTATGAAAAGTCAAGGGTACAAGTTATGATAAATGGATAGATTGGGAAAATAACTATTAAAAGAGGAGTAAAACAACAGGGGGATCCTAAGTGAAAGACCAGCACTGGCAGAGTTTTTAGAAGAATCTATAACAGAAGGTTCTATTTAAAAAGGAATAAATAGTAGACCATATCAAATATTGCATCATAACTATAAAAAATCAATCAGTGGAGTTTAGAAAGGATTGGGAAGAGAGACAGGATAAGCAATTCACAAAGAAACAATGGTGGGATATATGTGTCCACCCCAAATATGCAACAAAGTCTAGAAGATGTAGGGTCTTTGCTTGGAAGTGTTTACATAGGTATTTTTATATACCAACTGGACTCCAAAGAGCTAGTAAAGATGTGCAGCAGGTAAGGGTGATAAAGGATAATGAGGGAAATGTACTCGCAAGTGAGGAGAGTGTGTTGAGCAGATGGAAAGAGTACTTTGAGGGGTTGATGAATGAAGAGAATGAGAGGGAGAGAAGGTTGGATGATGTGCAGATAGTGAATCATGAAGTGCAGTAGATTAGCAAGGAGGAAGTAAGGATAGCTATGAAGAGGATGAAGAACAGAAAGGCTGTTGGCCCAGATGACATACCTGTGGAAGCATGGAGGTGTTTAGGTGAAATGGCAGTCGAGTTTTTAACTAGATTGTTTAATGAAATCTTGGAAAGTGAGAGGATGCCTGAGGAATGGAGAAAAAGTGTTTTGGTACCGATTTTTAAGAATAAGGGTGATGTGCAGAGCTGTAGTAACTACAGAGGGATTAAACTGATCAGTCACTGCATGAAGTTATGGGAAAGAGTAGTGGAATCTAGGTTAAGAAGGGAGGTGATTATTAGTGATCAGCAGTATGGTTTCATGCCAGGAAAGAGCACTACAGATGTGATGTTTGCTCTGAGAGTGTTGATGGAGAAGTACAGAGAAGGTCAGAAGGAGTTGCATTGTGTCTTTGTGGATTTAGAGAAAGCATATGACAGGGTGCCTAGAGAGGAGTTGTTGTCTTGTATGAGGAAGTCGGGAGTGTCAGAGAAGTATGTAAGAGTGGTACAGGATATGTACCAGGGTAGTGTGACAGTGGTGAGGTTTGCGGTGGGAGTGACGGATGCATTTAAGGTGGAGGTGGGATTACATCAACGATCAGCTCTGAGCCCTTTCTTATTTGCAATGGTGATGGACAGGTTGACAGACAAGATCAGACAGGAGTCCCCGTGGAATATGATGTTTGCAGATGACATTGTGATCGGTAGTGAGAGTAGGGAACAGGTGGAGGAGACACTGGAGAGGTGGAGATATGCTCTAGAGAGAAGAGGAATGAAGGTCAGCAGGACTAAGACAGAATATATGTGTGTGAATGAGAGGGAGGATAGAGGAATGGTGAGGATGCAGGGAGTAGAGGTGGCGAAGGTGAATGAGTTTAAGTACTTGGGATCAACAGTTCAGAGTAATGGTGAGTGTGGAAGAGAGGTGAAGAAGAGAGTACAGGCAGGATGGAGTGGGTGGAGAAGAGTGTCAGGTGTGATTTGTGACAGACAAGTACCAGTAAGAGTGAAAGGGAAGGTCTACATGAGGGTAGTGAGACCAGCTATGTTATACGGGTTGGAGACAGCGGCATTGACAAAAAGGCAGGAGTCAGCTTGACGTGCAGAGTTGAAGATGTTAAGATTTCCACTGGGTGTGACGAGGATGGACAGGATTAGGAATAAGTATATTAGAGGGTCAGCCCAGGTTGGAAGGTTTGGAGACAAAGCCAGAGAGGCAAGATTACATTGGTTTGAACATGTGCTGAGGAGGAATGCAGAGTATATTGGGAAAAAGATGCTAAGGATGAAGCTACCAGGTAACAGGAAAAGAGGAAGGCCTAAGATAAGGTTTATGGATGTGGTGAGAGAGGACATGCAGATGGTTGGTGTGACAGAGCAAGATGCAGAGGACAGGAAGAAATGGAAACAGTTGATCTGCTGTGGCGACCCCTAACGGGAGCAGCCGAAAGAAGAAGAACTGGACTCCAAAGAATTTTTCCTCAAGTAGATAGCAAATGTTGCATGTGGGATGGGGAAGAAAGAGATAATTGGGGACATATTTTCTGGGAGTGTAATGAGTTGACAGACTTTTAAAAAATCCCTGTAGATTACTCCATCAGAAATTCTACGCAAATTGGTATTACTAAAGAAATGATTTTTTGAGCTATGATAAAGAATTGGAATTGCCTAGACATAGTAAGGCCATGCTGAGTCTAATTATGGTGGCTGCAAAACAAGCAATTACTAGAAACTGTAAATCAAATCTAAATCAGCTGTACTGTAAGTATTGAATATAGTAGCAGAGATAAAACAACTAGAAATGTGATCTTTAGAAAAAGGTAGGAGCAAATTACATAGAAAAAATAGGAATTATAGGAACAATATATGCAGAGGAGGAATTATGTTTAAAAGAAGGCAGGATTTGAATGAGCTAAGTAATGTTTGACTGACAGTGACTGCATAGGTAATTAATATCTAATGTTTGCAATTAAAATTATGTCAGTATGGTTTGTTGTCATTTATATTCATAAGTGATAATTTAATAAAGATGTTTCTGGTTTTAAAAAAGAGAGGATTAAAACATGGATTCCCAATAATTATATAATTAATTGTATTAGTAACGAATGCAGTAGTACAGACATGCATGTATGAAGTGAGGCAGAAAAGATTTGAAATAGAAAGAAATATTATTTTACCAGTATGTATGGAATATGCAACTAAATTAGTTCTACTAACAAAATAAACATATTTATTTATTTAAATTTGTTGACCGGGAGTGTCCGACTGGACGTAGGTCCATTTTCAGCAGAGGCCCGGGGAGAAAAGCTCCACAGTTAAAATAAACAGACAGTATATACATTGGATTACATAGTGAATAACAATTTACATAGCAATTACTTACAACATATTTACAGATGAAGAACATAGTACATCAGTAGACAACTAGAATCTTTATCTGAGAAGTGCATACCAGAAGTTAACAAATGTTACAAGAAGAAGAAGAAGTTTGTGCTGTATAATAAGTACTGGCTTATGAGCATCTGACCTTGCTATAATCATGGTAGTTAGTGGAGTGGAAAGAAAGGTAGTGGTTGGATGGGGTGGATGATATTAGAGTGGGAGTTGCAAGGGCATAGCCAGCATGAGATGGTTAAGTGAGTTTGTATAAAGATAAAACAAGCTCTTAAAAACTGGTCTACAGTTAAAATGAAGTGCAAAGGATTTGGTGAGATAAAAAATAAATGAAATATATTTCTGAGAAAGTAAGTAAAGCTTTTGGGAGTGACATTTGGTAAATATCCAAATGTGACAAGTAAATGGAGACAGATACAGGAACAAGTAAAAAATGGTAGCTTGGTGGAAAAGTTTTATCATTTCAGAAAAAGACATATATGCTGAATACTTATGTATTAGTAAAATAGCATATCCATCTCTGGTTTTGCACCTATGTCTCTAATGAGCACAGGCAACCTGTAAATGGTTCATCTCCCAGGCACCTTCCTACACTTATCAAGGGTATTATAACTTACTGATTTGGGATGTGTGGCTAGGCTCACAAAGGCCATTGTGATTGTTAGCTTAGTAAACTCTTATGTACCTATAAGCAGTCAAAGTGCAAGTACGTGTAGCAAAGACATGAGGATGGGTGTCAAATAGACTGTGTGAACATGTGAGGGCATGTGTCTGCATGTATGTAGAGGAAAGAAAGAAAGAAGATGTGTGTGTGTGTGTGTGTGTGTGTGTGTGTGTGTGTGTGTGTGTGTGTGTGTGTGTGTGTGTGTGTGTGTGTGTGTGTGTGTGTGTGTTTGTTTATCTACCTTATTGTTGCTCTAGGGGGCTTACGAAGGAATACAGATTCTAGATGTGTATGTATGTCAGAATGTGTATGTTGGCGAACTGATAAAGAGTTTCTATGAGTGTAATTGACTGTGGGGCTCTGTTTGTTTCTGGATGATTGTGTATGTGTGTCTGTGGGGAGGTCTGTGTCTGTATGCATGGGTATGTGAATGTTTGTGATCATGCGTGTAAAGGATGTCTGACAACACAGTGTAGCGGCTAACAAGGAAAGCACTAACCCTGTTAGGTCTAACATCGATAGTGTTAGGTGGCATTCAGAGATAAGCTAAATAACTAATAATGAGGCTTTTTTTTCATTGCAACCATAGCTGCCTTAGAATTGTATTTTCCAACAGTCACATAAATTAACCTACCTTTATTAGGCAATTTATACAAGTAGTGTGGGTCTTTATAAATCCTAAAAATAGTCCTAACATAGTAATCTTTTCTGTCTAGAAGCTGCAGTCATCTAGGGTCTTACCCCAAGCAATTATTACTTAGCAAACAAGATCAGATTTTTTTGAAACAATGAAGTGCATTTGAACTGCAAGTTCTCTTTGAAGACATAACTAAGCTCTGCAGCTCTGTATAAAGTAAATAGAGCTCTTCTCATTTTGTACCTTATGCTGTGAGAGCTGCTAGTCATTGCATAAGGCAACTCTTTGATAGTGCTGCCTCTATATTTCCTTCAGCCAGACTGTAGTCACCTCCCCTCCTCTAACCGCTACATCTACTCAGCAAGCCCAATAACTTCTGATACACACCCAAGAAAGGGTTTAATGGTATAAGGACCCCCTTTTTATTTGAAAAACAGTAGGGAATCTTAGACTGAGTTGTGAAACACTTGCTCACTCTTGTTACTGCATTGCTGTCTGTGGTCTGCTTTTCATATTCTACTCCAATGCTATTTAGGAATGTTCCTTTCCTTCTTCCCTTCAGAGAGTTCATAATAATTCTGAATTGTTCCTAGATGTCTTTACTAGAGCAGTTCTCAAGTCTTATCTTATACTCTGTACTTGTCAAAATATTTGCCTACCTTTATTTCAGCTATTTAGCTTCATGAGGAAAGCTTACCTTCAGTGCAGCAAATTGATTTATGTTTTTGTTTTTGCCTTTTTTTGTAGGAATGAGGTTATATTCATGGGAAGGAGGGTACTCTCTCTGTCCTTGCTATGCTTGCACTCACTTTGTTCCCCTACCCTTCCTCCAGACCCTCCAAACTCTCTTACACTACATTTATACTTGGCTAGCTCTACCCATTAATTTAATCTGCCAATCACTAATAGTCTCATCAACCCCCAACTATCTTCTTAGAAATCACTCATAACATCATCATAAAGGTTTCTATTGGGGGATAAACTCTTGGCTAGGCTTGTAAGGGCCCCAGGGCCATTAGCCTAGTAATCTCCTATGATCCTATGATAAACCACTCCTTCTAAATTCACTATTCATTTTATCTCCTTCCACATCACTCTTTTACTCCTTTCTCCTCCGCTCTTCAGTTTTCTGTAATGTTAGGTTCATAGGTTGGTACTAGGCTATCGGCCCTAGGGCCTATGCAAGCCTAGCCATAACAATTCCATGGATATTTCTTCCCACAATATTTACTTCTCCAGGCCCCTGTCTAGCAGGGCGACTGATATGATCCCCGGGGTGAATTTCCTATCTCCCATCCAATCATCAAGGTTCCTTTTGAAGAGGGCCAATGAGGCGCTCATAGGGTCATAGGGTCATAGGTTAGTACTAGGCTAACTGCTCTTGTGAGCCATTGTAAGCCTAGCCAATTATTCCTTGTGAGACTCAAACCCTGCACCTTGTGTTTGTAAGGCAAACACCTTAACCATTAGGCCACCCTCCCAACCCTTGATATGTACGGGCAGTCTATTCCAGAGTATGGGGAGTATCTGGGTCAGGAACCTATCCCTCCAGCATGTTTTGTTCATTGTGATGACAAGGTTTAGATCCCTGGAGCGTGTGGCTCTGAGGGATTGGGATTTCTTTAAGTGGAGCATGTCCAACAGCTCAGGGTTTGACATGGCCTTGTATGTTAAGCAGTGATCACCTCTGAGCAGACAATATGCCACAGAGTATAGCTGGAGTTTTTTTAGACGGTCAGTATATGTCATCTGCTTTAGGCCTGTGATTCTTTTAGTGAGGTATTTATGTGGCCTTTCCAGCTGTTGCAGATGTCTTGTGAGGTACATACCAAACGGGGCATTATACTCTATAATGGGTCTAATGAGGGATGAGTACAGTGGGACAATGACCTCCTTTTTTCTGGATGAAAAGCCCTTAGTGATGAGGTGTGCCACATAGAAGGATTTCCTGACTGTTGTGACAATGTGGTTATCGAAAGTGAGACCACTGTCCACCTGTGTCCCTAAGTCTCTCAACACACTTTCGATGTTTAGTGTCCTGCCACCTATGTGGTAATTCATGGGTACATGTTTTTTTCCAAAGGGGATAACTATACATTTCTTGGCATTAAGCTTGAGCCCATGGCTCTGGCACCAGGCATCTGTTTCTGTAAGGCCCTTTTGTAGAATATCCACATAATTTGGGGATTCAATAATGGCTCCCAGTTTGCAGTCATCTGCAAACTTTGTTAGCCAGAGTCCCTTAGTGTTGGCCTGTACTTCAGAGAAGTAGATGCCAAACAAGAGTGGTCCCAGGACTGAACCGTGAGGTACTCCACTTGTCACTTGTCTGGAGCTGGATTTGGAGTCGGCTACTTTTACTGTCTGGGTTCTGTCAGTAAGCCAGTTAGCAACCCATCAAGTGATGTAGGGATTTATGCCCAGCTTAGCAGGTTTATCTATGATTTCAGAGTGGGGGATGGTGTCAAAGGCCTTGGCAAGGTCCAGATAGGCTGTGTGGACTGCCTTATCCTCATCCACAGCTCTGGAGACTGATTCGAAGAAGTCAATCAGATTCAGGAGACAAGATCGGACCTTCACAAACCCAAACTGTGTGGGGTCCAGTGTTTGAAGGTTTCCAATGTCCTTGTTTACAAGTTCCATGATAATGCATTCCATGCCCTTGCAAATCAGGCTTGTCAGACTGATGGGACGGTAGTTCCCAGGATCCAAGGTGGATCCTCCCTTGTGGAGCGGGATAACTGTAGCTGTGCGCCACTCAGTGGGCACAAAGCCTGAGGTGAGGCTATGATTAAACATGACACTTAGGTGAGGTGCCAGTTCATTTTGTAGTTCATGTAGTATGCAGCCTGGGATGCCATCTGGTCCCATGGATGCTGTATTCTTAGCTTTGGAGAGTGCAGTTTCTACCTGTGTGGCCGTGATTATCAGAATTTGGCAATCTTTTGGTATTGAGATGGGCCCTTTAGGGGGTGAGAGTGGGGTGAAGTTGGCTCTAAATCGATCTGCCAGGATATTGGCAATATCCTTGGGATCAGTATATTTAATGCCATTCTGTTGTAACTCAGAGCAGATCTGAGCATTGCCATTTAGATTCTTGACATAACTATAGAATGCCTTGTGGTTGTCTTTGGAATCTTTGGCAATTTTATTTTCGTAACTAGCTTTTGAGGATTTTATGAGGGATCTCAGCTTCTTACTGAGGCTGGTGAGGGAGTTTTTTGCATCCTGGGATTTTCCTCTTTTTTGCAACAGTTTCTTCCTTCTGTTGTATAGTTTGTTTATAGCAGGGGACCACCAGATTGGCTTTCTTTTTTTGGAGAAGAGCATCTTGGTTCTATTCGGGATGGCACAATTCATGCATGAGTGGATGTGCTCGTACAGTACCTTAGTGTAGGATTCTGCAGTCGAACTTCCAGATGCCGTCTGCGTGGGTGTTGTGAGGTTTGTCACTTCTGACTTCAGTAGCTTGATGTTGGCTTTGGAGAAGTTTTTTAAGGAGGTTTCCTTACTGGGGGGTGGGGGGGTGTGCATGTCAAAGGTGATTTGCTTATGGTCAGACCTGACCAATGAAGGGATGACCACTGGTGTGGAGCATCTATCTCCCATGTTGGTAATGACCAGGTCTAGGATATTGGAGCCCCTGGTGGGACAATGGATTAGTTGATCCAGGGCATTGGAATTTATGAATTCCAAGAACCGTTGGGAAAAGGAGTTGGTACCTGAGTAGTTTTCCCAATTAATGGCAAGGTAGTTGAAATCACCCAGTATTAGGGTGTTTGGTTGTATCTTAATATTTTCCAGTATGTTTAGAAAGGTGTAGTGAGAATCTTGGGGCATGGTTGGGGATCTGTAGCAAGCTACAATTTGGATTGCAGTCTTACCTAGTGTTAGTTGCACCTGGAGAATTTCAGATGCATTGTGTTGGGCAACTAGCCTGGAGGTGTGATTATCCTTGGTGAATATGGACACTCCTCCACCTTTAGTGTTTCGGTCCTGGTTTTGTGGCCAAAAAGTGTGGTAAGAATTGTAGCCTGGTATTGCAGTGGTGCTCTCTGGAGCCTTGAACCAGGTCTCAGTTACTGCACAGATATCGATGTTCTCCATTTTAGGAGTGCCTCGAGAGAGTGCATTTTGAGGTTTAGACTTCTAGCATTGAGTAGCATTACCTTCAGATTTTGCCTGCTTCTATCTGTTACGGTGGTGGTTTTATCCTTTGAACCTTGCCTAAAAAAGGCACTATAGGGGTGGCAAGAGCTTTAGCCAGTTACCTGAATCCCAGGGGTGACAGGTGCAGACCATCTCTGGCAAAGCATCGTGGTTTATCGATCATGTCTTCCCAGGCAGAAAAATACTGGATCCCCTTTGAATGACACCAGAAGCTTAGCCAATTGTTGAAGTCAATCATTTTGTCCTTATACTGTGGTATCATTCTGGGCGAAGGCAGGATCTTTTCCATAATATAGATATATATATATATATATATATATATATATATATATATATGTATATATGTATATATATATATATATATGGGTCTACTTCTATTCACCAACATCCCATTTCACTGAAACCCATTTCACTGACAGCCTCATTTCACTGACAAAAGTAATCAGGGCAAAAACCTGGGATTTGCCCCCCTCCCCACTGTTGTGCGACCGTGGAGTTGTAATATATAGTTGGGGGGGTGTGGGGGGCACAGCCCCCCACATTTGGGGGGTGTGGGGGGCGAAGCCCCCCACCTTGAAAGTTTGTCAGTGAAATGAGCTGTCAGTGAAATGGGTTTCAGTGAAATGGGATGTTGGTGAATAGAAGTAGACCCATATATATATATATATATATATATATATATATATACAAAATCTCTATTATCTGCATTCAACTCTGTAGAATTCATATTAGCTTCATAATCTGTGTAATGTTTTATTGCCCTTTTTTATTAGCAGCCATAGAAGCTTATCCTCACTGGTTCTCTTCCTAGTCTTTAATCCCCTCCCTAGTTTCTTAGCAATATTTCCTCCGCAATTTGCTTATCCACTTTCTTCACACCATTTCAGAAGTTAGTTCCATCCATCTCCAGTCATAACAGATCTCTCCCTTCACACTCCATTTCTCCAGTCAACAACTCATACCACAAGATCCCCACCCACAAACACAACTTAAAAGGAAACTGTTTTTCTCCCACATACTCCACATTGTCTAGAGATTTTAAAGCATCCACTACACATATTTCACACTAGGAATACATATAACCATACCATACATTTACATTTTCTGGCTGATACCAATTATTTTCTTTCAGGCTTCACATACACACACACACACACACACACACACACACACACACACACACACACACACACACACACACACACACACACGCACACGCACACACACGCACACACACACACACACACACACACACACACACACACACACACACACACACACACACACACACACGTACACATCCTATCCAATATGAACAAACACAGCTGACAGGAGCTGTCTTTAGTGGCCTTACAAAAGTCTTTGATCCAACTGACCATAATCTACTATTTGACAAATTAACTGGAATAGGTATTACTGATGATGTAAAACCTTGGATGTAGACTTCTTCACCAGTAGATCCTTCAAGATGATTGTAGGCACCACGACTTATGAAACATGTTGCCTTTTGAAAGATATCCCTCAGGGTTCCTCTTTAGACCCTCTGCTATTTTCCACATTTACCAACAAACTCCCATCTCTTCACTCTCAGATACTGCTAATTCTTTATGCAGACAACATGAACATCTACACGTCAAATAAATCCTACTCAGTTATACAAACTTGAGTTCATGATGACCTCCAAACCCTCAACAATTGGTTAATTGACCAGAAACTTACATTCAGTTCCTCAAAAACAAAAGCAATGTCATTTGGTAAATAATAACAAAATCACCTAGCTTCCTTAATATTAAAGATGTTAACAATTAAGTAAATACTGACAGGAAAAACTCAGCTAAGATACAGTTTTCACTGTGTCATACCTTAAACCTCCTGTAATGGAAGCCTATGGGATAGATACCACTGATCCCTTAAGAGCATCAAGGGGTTCAACTGGCTTCTAAATGCTCATGATTATTATTATTTTTTTTTACTTTTAAGTGTTTTTGGTTATATTCAAGCCAATAAAGCCTAGGTGTGGGCATGTATGTTTCAACCTTTTTAATAACCTCACCAACTCAACATAAATGAATAGCTTTACTATACTTCAAAAACACAGGGTCTTTAAACCTGCTTGTTGCCCATAGAGATTAAGATGCCTGTAAAATATCTTGACTGATAACATAACCAAAGGGTAAAAAGGTCGAACAGACAAACTATTCAGTAAAAACTGCAAGAATAACCCAGCGAGACAAGAGTTTTCACTGTCTGATATCTTAAACGTCCTGTAATGGAGGCCCATGGGATACATGTAAATTACCCTTCAAGGGAATGAAGTCTTTCTGCTGCAAAAAGCTGTAACAAAAAGTAAAAACAAGTCATGGACATTCAGAAGCCATGTAGCTGAAATACTTGATGTCCTTAAGGGGTCACTTCCATATATGTCATGGGCCTCCATTACAAGAAGATTAAGGTATCACATAATGAAAACTCTAATTTGGCTGGATTTTTCTTGCAGTTTTTATTGAATGGTGTGCCTGTATAACCTTTTACTCTTTGTTGTGAATGTTAATTGGGGGATTTTGCAGACACTTTCATCTTTATAGCAACAGCTGGGTTTAAAGACCCTGTGTTTCTGAAGTATGGCCAGACTATCAACTTATGTTGTGCTGACAAGATTATTAGAAGCACTGAATTTTTTGTTGGTCACCTTAGAGCTGTGGTGGATACAAGATGGGGGACTGCATAGAGCACTTTAGCTACAGCTCTGACATGCAAACCTTCCAATTTTGTAGTGGATCTCTTGCTAACCGGATTAAAGCTTTTTAATATAAGTCATAGATACAGGTAAATAATTTACACTGGTAATATTAAATATTATACTTTTTATACAAATAATCCATCTGAAATGAAGTTGTGGTTATATAATAAGCAAACAACTTGTTAGAGAACTGAGTGAAGTATTAATGGCTTAAGACACTGAAAAATCCAAACCATTCTGTGTCTTGTGTTGTCCTAACTTGTATCACACAGTGACCTGTTAACGCAGTAGGGCAACCTCATGTCTTACCCATTTAGAATGTTCAGATGTATCAGCATTCCATGAACCCTGGTTGGGCGATTCCTTCTTACACTCTTCTTTGGAGGGCGCTGTATAGCCAGTATAAACATTGCTGTATCCTGCTGACAATAGGAAGATCTGACCTTGTCTTAAGTGTACTAACAGTAATTCAGAAGGGTGGTTTGGCTTCATCAAACAACAATTACATGTAAGAGGAAACACTAACCTATCTGACTGTAGATCTTTTTCCAGTGAATAACTATACTTAACTTTATAACTCTAAGATTATAGTCTATAGCTATCAATAGAGAAACTGAATTAAACAAGCATTTACTATTCTCCAAGCCGTTCTACAGGTAGTGTTAAAGACATTTTCAGATATCAAGGATGTGCATATTTTCTTAGGTCTAGCATCCTAACATCAACACCTACTCTATAGCTTTTCTGCATTACCAGATTTAGTTACTGAATGAACGCTGGAGTTCATGAACTAAATTATATGATGTAAACCAGTGAAAACCATGTGTCAGTGAGACAGCACAATTCATAGAAACCCCTCTAAACTTATGATGGTTTGGTATACACTGGGATCGGATTCATGATGACTTACGCTATGCATTACAGCACAACATAATACAAATGAGTATTCAGTTATACAGAAAAAAAAATGTGTTTCATAACAGGATTATGTGGCATAGTGTCAGGTCAGCTGTATTTTATATTTTTTGCCAGCCATTCAAGTGCATTAGTTCCAGAACTTTACTGGTTGCTTTCCTGCTATGTTGTCCATGCAATGGTTTATTTGTGCTTGGAATGCCATGATACAGCTATATCGCCATGTGATGTCACAGTACCTGGTCTCCCTGACAACAGCATGCAGTGTTGTGATATAGATTATTTCATATAGAGTTGGGTTATACTAGCTTATGTAGAATGCGCAGTGACATGATCATTTTTTCTTTAAATATTTTATTAGGATTTTTGATAATAATTACATATGCGACAAAGTTTGAAAAGTCATATAATATATAAATAAAGTAAATCATATTTTAAGGAAAAATGAATTATAACTGTTTATAGTATGTACATTAAGCCTGAGACCAGAGAAATAATAAATAAGAAAGACAAATACAAGAAATCTTGATAACAATCTGAAATGATTAATAGATGAGAAAGATGATTCAATATGGGCGAAAACTTTAAACCAAGGATTCCTCTTTAACTTGTCAGGATAGATTATTCTCCCTTTTACTATAGTTTCTTTAATTGTCATGTTCTTTCAAAGGGTAAGAAAGTATTCAAATTTTCATTCTGAAGACATTTTCCAGTTTCTTGTGATAGTTTTTCTAGCCACAGCCAAGTATAGTCAAGGTAAAATAAGGAAACTCTTTTTTTGTATCTCTGTTTCCAGTATATTAAACAAACATTTATTTTGTTAAAATGAAGGTATCATTCCATAAAGCTTTAAAAATCCTGAGCTTTTACCCCAAATTTTTGAACAATAATGCAATCATAACATATGCGACCAATTTGTCTTAATATGTTTATTAAATCCACAACTTTCAATAGTACTTTCTTTCCTCATTTTAGCAACCATTACTGGAGTTAAGCAAGCTCTAAACAAAAATTTCCAAGTAAATATACTCCAAAAAAGAGTACAACATGTATTTTTAATAGAAGTGATATGATTGTAATAGTATGCTTAGCAGCTGAAGAATGCTGACTGTTTATGAAGTATTTTGTTACTCCACATATAGGTATTACATATCAGAGTAGTGTATCGTAACACTTGTAGGAGATTAACAGGCTTATTAGTGGGGCTATTAAAGTACTTTTCTTAATGTAATCTGGATGAATGGAAGGGAAAACACACATTCATGTCTGGAGTAGCACCTTTCTCCCTAATGGATAGAGGTAACGTAAATGTCTTGCTTACTCTGGGTTACTTGTATTTAAATTACAAGAGCTAAAACACTTCATGGAATTGGATCTAAAGAAACGCTAGGGTTTATAGTCTAGTATAAATTATGGAACTATGAACTATGACCCCAGTCTTATCATTTGCCCTCCCCTCCACTTAGACTAATACTGTTCCTGTTTAGCAATATCCACATAAGGTGACTCATTACAGCTTGTTTGGGGGTTATGGAAAGTGTGGTAATTATTTTCATTTCCTCATAGTCATACCTAAGAGACTTGAATGAAAGGTCATTATGGCTTGTCCAGAGCATACCTCTCAACTGTACAGATTTTTGCAGAATGTCCAGATTTTTGCCCCATATTTTTGGTCCATTTTTGCATAAAATTGTGGTTTTCTGGCAAATTAGTGGCAAATCATTAAAGACTGAAGACAGAAAATAATGACTGACATTTGAGTTTCAGACTTCGTACCCTTCAGTAAATTCATGCTAATGCATGACCTGTTATTCTGTCAACTTGCTATGTATGTAAGAGTAATAATAAAAAGTCTCCCTATTTTTGGGCCTTTGTTCCACTTTTATTTATGGCTGTGTACAGATTTCTTGCTCTAAGAGGTTGAGAGGTATGGTCCAAAGGCAGTACACTGTCTAAGAGCAACAAGCTTGAATACATTACTGTGATCATTTTTTCCTATTTCCACACAATAAAAGATCAAGCATGTATACTGGTGGCTGCATTTTGGGGTTAAGGGTAATAAGGTATACCATGTATATGCTTCTGAAACCATGATACTGAAATAGATAAATCAAAAATTGCAAATGATCCAGAGTAACCTATGTATGATGTCAGATAATACACAGAAGGTAGCTGTCTTTTCAGAGCAAGAGTAACCTAATGTAACTCCAAAGGGGTGCATAGAAACTTATTATCTTTCTGCTGGGTAGAGAGGCAGGCACTATTCTCATTAACTAGTTATGTATCCTTGTAATCATTTATCTCTTCAATATATTGGGAAGCCTTACACACAACTTATGTTTTTCTTCGGAAGAACAGTAGACTAAATTTATTTCCTTAGTCACAATTTTTGTTTTGTCCATTATTGGATAAAAAGATGAAAATGTTGTAAAATGTACCTCAGTGCATCTAAAAACCTATGGCTTCTGGGATCTTAGCTGTACCCAGACCCATGGCTTTTGTCAATTACCTTCTTCATAGTTATTAAGGTGAAGCCTTGCCCAATTAGGATATATTCAAAGGTTGAAGAAAAAAGTTAGAGGTAAAAAAGTATAAGAAAACAAAAAGAAGGTAATTCAGATGGTGTGGAGAGGCCAGCATGTGTGAGACTGAACAGGTGACAGTCAAGTACAACAATCAAGGATTACCACCTTGGCTAGAACTTGATACCTAATATGGATTTTTCTTATGTATTTAGTATATGTATGAAACATACTTGCTTTCTCCAGTTCAGTGTCTCCAGCTTTAGATGACCATTACTAAATGTGAACAACATGAAAAGAATACAAGGGGTTAGTGGTCCATTATGTGGGAGTAAGTAATAATAAATGGGCCACTGGCATTCGTGGTTGGTCAGCAGAAGCTACCCATCCACATCTCTTTTGGATCAGCCAGTAAAGACACACAGATGATGCAGTCCCTGATAAAATTAAATAAAATGAGAAACCTAAAAATAAATCATCTTGGGAATCTAGCCAGATAAAAAAATTCTATAAAAACTGCTTACAACATATTGGAACTGTCCCACCTAAAGGACTTAATCAAGATAATTAGTAATGAGCTGAAATCACCATTATGAAGGCCATATTCAAATACTAATCAGAAATAGAAAAATGAATCAAGAATAATTAAAAATCATTTCTCCACTCTGTCGGGAAACTCAGAAACAGCATACAGCAATGTTCTGAGCCAATCAATAATGACAGTAGCCAGGCAGACTCAAAGGGTGTTGCCAGTGTGATAACACACAACTTTAGTGCTAATTTCACAATGGTTTCTGCCATAGACATTCAATGTATCCTGTAATCCCAACTTCTCTACAAAGATTACCATTTATTAAATCATAAATGCCTTCTTCAAAGCAAAGAATATAATATCTATGGGTCCCGGTAATACTACTTGATGCCTAATTTCTAGTATCAAATACCCAATCCTCTGCTAAATCATTTTAACATAAGCCTCTGCTCTCAATATGCTGCTGAAACATGGGAATATCTACTTGTAATGCACATATACAAGGGTCATAGTCTCATCAACCCCCAACTATCTTCTTAGAAATCACTCATAACATCATCATAAAGGTTTCTATTGGGGGATAAACTCTTGGCTAAGCTTGTAAGGGCCCCAAGGCCATTAGCCTAGTAATCTCCTATGATCCTATGATAAACCACTCCTTCTAAATTCACTATTCATTTTATCTCCTTCCATATCACTCTTTTACTCCTTTCTCCTACGCTCTTCAGTTTTCTCTAATCTTAGGTTCATAGGTTCATAGGTTGGTACTAGGCTATCAGCCCTAGGGCCTATGCAAGCCTAGCCATAACAATTCCCTGAATATTTCTTCCCACAATATTTACTTCTCCAGGCCCCTGTCTAGCAGGGTGACTGACATGATCCCTGGGGTGAATTTCCTATCTCCCATCCGATCATCAAGGTTCCTTTTGAAGAGGGCCAATGAGACGCTCATAGGGTCATAGGGTCATAGGTTAGTACTAGGCTAACTGCTCTTGTGAGCCAATGTAAGTCTAGCCAACTATTCCTTGTGAGACTCAAACCCTGCACCTTGTGTTTGTAAGGCAAACACCTTAACCATTAGGCCACCCTCCCAATCCTTGATATGTATGGACAGTCTATTCCAGAGTATGGGGAGTCTCTGGGTCAGGAACCTATCCCTCCAGCATGTTTTTGTTCATTGTGATAAGAAGGTTTAGATCCCTGGAGCGTGTGGCTCTGAGGGATTGGGATTTCTTTAAGTGGAGCATGTCCAACAGCTCAGGGTTTGACATGGCCTTGTATGTTAAGCAGAGATCACCTCTGAGTAGATGATATGCCACAGAGTATAGCTGGAGTTTTTTTAGACGGTCAGTATATGGCATCTGCTTTTGGCCTGTGATTCTTTTAGTGAGGTATTTATGTGGCCTTTCCAGCTGTTGCAGATGTCTTGTGAGGTACATACCAAATGGGGCATTATACTCTATAATGGGTTTAATGAGGGATGAGTACAGTGGGACAATGACCTCCTTTTTTCTGGATGAAAAGCCCTTAGTGATGAGATGTGCCACATAGAAGGATTTCCTGACTGTTGTGGCAATGTGGTTACTGAAAGTGAGACCACTGTCCACCTGTATCCCTAAGTCTCTCATCACACTTTCGATGTTTAGTGTCCTGCCACCTATGTGGTAATTCATGGGTACATGTTTTTTTCCAAAGGGGATAACTATACATTTCTTGGCATTAGGCTTGAGCCCATGGCTCTGGCACCAGGCATCTGTTTCTGTAAGGCCCTTTTGTAGAATATCCACATCATTTGGGGATTCAATAATGGCTCCCAGTTTGCAGTCATCTGCAAACTTTGTTAGCCAGAGTCCCTTAGTGTTGGCCTGTACTTCAGAGAAGTAGATGCCAAACAAGAGTGGTCCCAGGACTGAACCGTGAGGTACTTCACTTGTCTGGAGCTGGATTTGGAGTCGGCTACTTTTACTGTCTAGGTTCTGTCAGTAAGCCAGTTAGCAACCCATCGAGTGACGTAGGGATTTATGTCCAGCTTAGTAAGTTTATCTATGATTTCAGAGTGAGGGATGGTGTCAAAGGCCTTGGCAAGGTCCAGATAGGCTGTGTGGACTGCCTTACCCTCGTCCACAGCTCTGGAGACTAATTCGAAAAAGTCAATCAGATTCAGGAGACAAGATCGGCCCTTCACAGACCCAAACTGGGTGGGGTCCAGTGTTTGAAGGTTGCCAATGTCTTTGTTTATAAGTTCCATGATAATGCGTTCCATGCCCTTGCAAATAAGGCTTGTCAGACTGATGGGATGGTAGTTCCCGGGATCCAAGGTGGATCCTCCCTTGTGGAGTGAGATAACTGTAGCTGTGCGCCACTCAGTGGGCATGAAGCCTGAGGTGAGGCTATGATTAAACATGACACTTAGGTGAGGTGCCAGTTCATTTTGTAGTTCATGTAGTACACAGCCTGGGATGTCATCTGGTCCCATGGATGCTGTATTCTTAGCTTTGGAGAGTGCGGTTTCTACCTGTGTGGCCATGATTATCAGAATTTGGCAATCTTTTAGTATTGAGATGGGCCCTTTAGGGGGTGAGAGTGGGGTGAAGTTGGCACTAAATCGATCTGCCAGGATATTGGCAATATCCTTGGGATCAGTATATTTAATGCCATTCTGTTGTAACTCAGAGCAGATCTGAGCATTGCCATTTAGATTCTTGAAATAACTATAGAATGCCTTGTGGTTGTCTTTGGAATCTTTGGCAATTTTATTTTTGTAACTAGCTTTTGAGGATTTTATGAGGGATCTCAGCTTCTTACTGAGGCTGGTGAGGGAGTTTTTTGCATCCTGGGATTTTCCTTTTTTTTTGCAACAATTTCTTCCTTCTGTTGTATAGTTTGTTTATAGCAGGCATGGCTGCAATACAATCAAGAGACAGCTAATTAAGATGATATTAATGACAAATCTCTGTAAACTAATGGATAGCCAAATTGCTGCCAGAGAGTACACATGAAGTTATATTGGGGGAATCCACCTCTACCATGAGGCCTATTACAAGTGGTATCCCACAGGGCTTGGTTCTGGGATCTTTTCTCTTTGGAATTTACTTCTCTGAAGTCAAGGCAAATACAGAGGGCCTTTGACTGACTAAATTTCCTGATGACTGCAACCCGGGTGCAGTCACTGAATCCCCAAAAAGATGCAGCTATCCTTCAAGAGGGTCAGACACAGACAAACTGGATCCAGAGCCATGGTCTGAAAATTATTGTACAAAACGGCATACTTATACCCTTTGAGAAGATGGCCGCCCCTGAAAATTGCATTGATAAAACTTCCCTAAAAGCAGACCCAGTGGTAACGGACTTGGGAACTCAGGTTGACAGTAACCTGAACATTGATCAACATGTATCCTTCCACGTGGCACAACTTATAAGTAAAGGGATGCCATCCAGATATAAGGAGATTATAGTCCCATTAAACTCAACCCTCAATAGACTGATAATCAGCTACAGTTCTCCCTTTGGCATGTACCTGACCAAACATTTGCAACAACTGGAATAGCCATAGAGGTTCCTCAGTAAAAGAATACAGTGTGTAAATAACATGTCCTGTGTGGACTGCCTCAAAGCCCTGTCCCTGTACTCACTCAGTCTTCTAATCCCCAAGGCACTCTCCAATCTAGTCCTGATGAATATGCTAAACATTTCCAAAACAAACACTAGAATTACCCAATCATACGATCTAAACCTCATCTGTGACATAAACAAAACATGTTAGAGGGACAGGTATGTGTTTCAGAGATTACCCTTTCTCTGTAACAGACTCCCCATTTACATGAAGCAAAGCTCTTCCCTAAGTCAATTTAAATGTAATTTGGACCAATGCTTCAAATCACAATTTGACTCCTGTCTTGTTAGTCATGTGCTTGTAGATGCCCTAAGGCACAGGCATATACCAAAGCTATTCTAGTCCGTGGACATTGATAATTGGAAAAATTGGGAGCATGAATGGCTAGGTTTAAAGACTATAAGACCATTAACCTAGTAACTTCCTATGACTACCAAAGAGGGAAAAGACTTGCAGAATAGAAAGAAATCTGCTCAGTCAGTACAGCAGAGAAGAATGTAAGCTCTCCATAGCACCCATCCCAAATCTTTCTGGAGAAGTGTGAAGACATGAACCACTAGATTCTATTAAACACATAACCTCATCCACCCACCCCCGTCTTCCACTGCCGTCCACTTCAGCTTGTTTGCAACTACCTCAAAATGGACCTACATAAAATAAATGATAACTCACCCTTAAACCATACAATCTGACATTGAAAAAAAATAATTATAGCTTCCTTCACTCCTTTTACATCCTGCATCCTACAATGCTAATGCTAAGCAGCACAGTTCTTGCTAATCCATTGGCACATATGTTTAACATATCCCTAACAGCATTGTGTTACATAGTTTTAAACGTCATCAAACTGATTCCAAAATGCTATCACTTTCCATGGCTACAGATTTATTTCCAATAGCCAGCATGTGTTAGCTTGTAGATATAACAGAGAATGCTGTCTATAGCCATATTCCAGAATATATTACAAGGTATAACACTTAACTATCCAGAAATGCGGCTTCCATCTCAGCCTCCATGCTTTAATAGAAAAATATACTTGAATATGGAAAAAAGGTCTGCTTACAGGTGTATTGCTTAAAACACCTATGAAAGACTTTTGAAACTGTAAACCATAAAATACTTATCCAAAAGAGCTCCTACTATATGTGTCTTCTGAAGAGGTCACAACCTAATTTAAAAATTATTTAAACATCAGTGCTTTTCAAGTTAATTCAAACAAGGTCCAGTAAAACACTAACATCTCCACAAGGAGTTCCAAAAACATGAATTGATAATCATCCTGACTCATTTACCTATTCTGTGACTTTGAACAAGTCACTAACCTGAAAGTGTTCCCAAGCTGCTATTGAAAAAATGTGCATGTGGATTAGTGTTTTTCTCTTACAAAGAAATTAAACAAACAAAAAGAATCAGTACTTAGCTCTTTGTTAGATTATATATTAATAATCGACCCTGGGAACATTCAAACCTTAGTTGCAGACTCTCTGCGAATCATAAATTCATCACCCAGGCAAACAAATCACACAAGACAATGGAAAGAAATCTTAAAAAAAAAACAAGAAGTTCATCCTCATTTGCAAAACATTAATAAGTAATAACTCAATCATCTAGAGGTAATTTTCCATTACATGGCTGCATGACCAGATCAATTCATTTTTAAAGTGGGCACCCTAATAGTGTTGACAATGCAAGCAGTGTGGCTAACATAAACACATAGCATCTGAAACAATTTCAAATTCTTCAGCTCCTTTTAGTTTTCACTGGGATGTGTACAATTATACAGATTTTGATTATGCTAACCATCTGTCCTAAAGATTCGTCATATGATGTAGTCTGTCTGTTAGATTAATAGCTTTCATGTGACAAAAAGTAATGTGCTTCACAGGTCTCTGGAACTAATATGAGTTTTCATTTGCAACATGTACTTGAAACTATTGACCAACTCTCTTCTTATTACGAATGTTTTGTCTTCCTTCCCATGTTTGCAATACATGAAATGTAGAAACATGTGATGCCAGCTTCCTGTTAGAAAAATGTCAGAACATTAGCAGAAATGTTATTAAATACTCCCAGCTGCTGAGTTACACAGACAACTCAGGTCCACCCTTAATCACCACTAAAAGTGGGAGTCTGGGGGAGCAGTAAATAAGGCAATGTTTACAGGAGATTGTACAGAAAATAGTAGAAGTTTGTACTCAGTGTGCTCAATCCAGTTTTGGTGGTAGGCACTTTAAATATATAGTTGCAATTGTCATTGGATTAGAAATGCAAATTGTGGCTTTGTACAGAGGAATAGGAAAGGATAATGAAAGGCTGTGATTTTATTTGCTTAGTTATACAATTGATTGCTGTTTATTTTAATTTATAGAGTTGCAGTTATCAACTGCAACTATTATGTGACTGTTTCCATTTACATTCCATGTGTATGATTAGTGAATATGGCATTACTATTTTCAGTATTGTGATGATGTTATACTAACAGGATAATCTCATCTATCCCAAAATAGGAATCATGCTCATATATTTCTAAATATTACGTTCACTAGTATAAAATAATCTTTTGCACTTTATTTCTATAAAAATACCTCTATTAATTCACACAATTATAACAATATATGGGTATACACATAGATATAGGAAAGAAAGCAAACTGGAGTAAACAATTGCTTTCCTGCATTATAAACATATATATCTGTAGTGAATTTTTAAAATCTACCAACTCATTACATTCCCCAAAAAAATAAAAAAAACTTCCTTCTAATTACCTCTCTCTTTCATATCACACATCCTGCAACTGTTATCTACCTGTGGAAAACGTCCTTGAAGTATACTAGTGGTATAAAAATGCCCATGCAAATATTTCTATACAAAATTCCTAACCCTTTTGGATTTTTTG
The DNA here is from genome assembly GCF_019279795.1 of Protopterus annectens. Classification (NCBI taxonomy): domain Eukaryota; kingdom Metazoa; phylum Chordata; order Ceratodontiformes; family Protopteridae; genus Protopterus; species Protopterus annectens. The sequence continues at coordinate 97,984,963 of NC_056741.1, read as the reverse complement.
CATACCTAGCAACCAAACAGACATTTCTCATTTGTTCCTTTGTATACTGCTTTTCCATTCTCTCTTTTGTATCTTTTCTAACCTCTTCTGGTTGATTCTTAAAGCTATTATGCAATATTTACATGCCCTACTAATTATTATTTCTTTAACAGCAGCTTCTGTTCTAGGCTCGACTAAAAACTCAGCCAGAGCCAGTCTTTCCCTTAGAATTTCCATATCATGTGTACACTGTGTTTTGTACATAGTCATGTCACTGGCTTGATTCATCATATTGAATCAGACTAATAACATGCTGGTACAATAGTTTTCTGAAATGCGTACTGCAGGATGTAGAGTTTGTGTACTATGTGATAAGTGCATATCTAATAGGTTTGTGAATTCCTCCTTTACTATTTTCACTGGTACCATCATGTTCTGTTTTATTCTTCGTGTCCAACTATTGCACTTTTCATAATTTGTAACTCTGCTGAGAAGTGGTTTGAAGTGGCTGGAGTGCAGGGAGTGCCTTCTGTGTGGAGTCTGCATGTCCTCCCCCCAGTTGGGTGGGCATTCAAAAGACATGCGTAAATGGGCGTGCCTTCGTTGAAGGTTGAACGTCGAGCTGGCACCTTGGCGTTTGTCAAAATCTACTGCCAATCATTAGCGGACCAGAGTTCCGCTGTGGCGACCCCTAACCCGGAAAAGCCGAAAGACACCAACAACTGAGAAGTGGTTTAAAGTACATGCATCGAGTTGCACTGTAACTTCTATACTCACATTCGAAAATAGTAAGAAAGAACAAATTATAGGACCTGTCTTACAATTTATTAAATAAAGGATAGTGGAGATCATGAAGGGAAAGGAAAGGCAGATTTGTGAAGTTAGGTGATAACTGGAGCCAAATAAATCAGCAAATACAAACCATTTAAATGTGAAATAAGAAGGCACTACTCTCTGGATGGTAATGCAGTGAAGTATACAAATATTTGGGCTACTGGGGTGTGTCACAATGGTTGAAATTTTTAACAAGGGCTAAGACAAGCACATGGCACAGGATAAGGACAACAGAAAGGACTAGATGGGAATAGATTGACTATATGCCGCTGACCAAGCTGTTACAGGGAGGGTTACTGTAATGATAGTGAGCAATGCGATACAGCACACATCAATGTTCCTGTGACATTTGACATGCTTATCTATATTTTTCTGCTTCTGGCTGATAGTAGGAAAGACATGAATGCATGGCTGTCCTACAGTGTAAGTGCCAAAGGTCATGTGTTGCGAATTGTGGAGAATGTCATTGTGTCTCATTTGCATACCCACTACATACCTGGAGTCTTCTAGTTGTTATATATCAGTTCTACCCAACTGAGTGAAATGTTTATGAATAGCTCCACAAGTCAAATTAAGTTATAAGCTTTAAGTGCAATTCTACTATTTCTGTCAAACAGAACTTGTTATAAATAGCAGTAACTGCACCAAAATTTTCCTAGGCAAGATTTGTAGTATCATTAAAACTTAACATGAACAAAAAGTCAGAGTATGACAACATTAGCAGAAAAAATTACACAGCTAATCTTTCATAGAGATCATAATGTGTATAGCTTAGACCAAAATATATTTGGCAGTATTCTTTGTAATAGTTCATCTCCATCTTAAAAGAAAGTGCCAGAGACATTTTCAAAATTTATTATTTATTTATTTATTTTACATTTGTTAACCGGGGGTGTCTGACTGAGCCGAAAAGGCCCTTTTTCAGCAGAGGCCCAGGGAGAAAAGCTCCACAAAGAAAAATTACAGACACATTTAGTTATTTAGACATAATCAGTATACACACAAATTACAAGAGACATGTTTTTACAGTGGTATGTGGCACAAACAGTTACAGTGGAGGGAACAATCAAAAAAGATATTAATTTTAAAAATAAAGGTAAGTAATAAATTTGTGGTGTACAGCTGAACTTTGGAATGTAGGTAGAATACATACATAGTACACAGGTACAGTACATACATTGTAGATTAGCCAGTGTTTGTGAGTAAGATTGAAAAACTATTATAAATTGCTCTAGATTTAGTATGCATATGTTATCCGCCACTAGCCTGGGGAGCAATCATGGCACTGCCAACTTTGCTTGAGATGTTGCCTGATGAGGTCTTTAAAGGAGGCTTTGGATGATGTGTTTTGAATGCTAGTAGGGACAGAGTTCCATTTTTTAGCTAAACTACTATATAGTGCATCTCCAAAGCTATTGTAGCTGTTGGTGACTTCTAGTAGTAGTTTGCTTGATGATCTAAGAGGCCTTTTGGCTGAGTGATGTTGTACTAGGTTTTTGAGGGCAGGACACTTATTGGGGAGGTAATAGATAGAATGACAGAGGCAGAGCTGATTGTAGGTTAGGAGGTTGGGCAGTTCAAGCCAGTGGAGCTGTCTCAAAGCAGTACAGTAATGAGTTCTATATGAGCAATTTGCAGCAAAACGGGCAATTCTGTTATAGCAAGCTTCCATTTTGCTTAGTTCAGCTTTGTTGAGATTAGTCAGAATAGGAGATGCATAGAGTAGGGTGGATAGAAGCTGGGAGCGAGCAATGGCTGATCTTGTGTTGTTGGTAAGAAATGGTTTGATACGGTAGAGTGACCCCAGTTTGGCATGTACTTTTTTAATAGTTAAGTTCAGATGACTATCAAATTTTAGGTGGGAGTCTATGGTTATTCCCAATAGCTTAGCCTGTGCCACTGGAGCAATTGGAGCAGCATTTGTGGAGAAGATAGTGAATTGACTGTTAGTGTTTTTGTTAGAACTGGTTATAATCATAAGCTGAGTTTTCTTTGCATTGAGGATAAGTTGGGCTTTGGTAAGGTAGTTTTCAACGTCAGAGAATGCTAGTTGAGTTGTTTGCAGGAGGGTGGGAATGTTTTGTGCAGCACAGATTAAGGTAGTGTCATCTGCATACTGAATTATAGATGCATGCTGTGTGGAGGTGTGGAGGTCATTTGTGAAGACTGTGAATAGTAGTGGTCCTAAGATAGAACCCTGTGGGACTCCTATAGTTATGGGCAGCTAAGGAGAGAGAGAGAATTTTCCCATTTCACAGCTTGGTACCTGTCAGTTAAGTAGCTTTGGAACCAGGTAAGAGTGGAATTAGATAGATGATATTGGTTTAGTTTGTTTAGCAGGATTTGGTGTGAGACTGTGTCAAATGCTTTGGACATATCCAAAAAAAGAGTTGACACTTGCAGGCCTTCATTTTTGAGACGGTTTACTGTGTCTGTGAAGCAGAGGAGAGCTGTAGTGGTACTATGGGCAGGTCTGAAACCATGCTGAGTAGGTGACAGGATGTTGCAGTCTAGGAGATAGTTTAGCATCTGGGTATGGATGCATTTTTCTAGGATTTTGGCCAGGGGAGAGTAAAGCAATGGGTCTGTAGTTATTAAGTTCAGTGGAGGTCCCGCCTTTATGTATGGGTGTAACATAGGATATTTTCCAGAGTTTGGGCACATAGTTTTCAACAATTGATCTGTTTATGAGAGTGGAGACTGGGATAGCAATAGCATCTGCTGTAAGTTTCAAGAAATAGCTGGGGAGTAGGTCGGCTGCTGTTGATGAGGTTTTTAGTTTGGAGAGCATGCTTTTGATTGAAGTGGTGGAAACTGTTTTGAGGGTAAAGCTTGTATTAGTGTTATTTGTGCTGGGGGGGATAGTGAGGAAGGAGCTGTCCTGTGATACTAAGGATAGAATTGAGTTCACAAAGTGGGAGTTGAATTGTGTTTCGATGGGAACTTTAGTGTCAGGGGTGGTTGGTTTGGGGTAGCCTTTTGGGTGGATTTTAGTAGCTGGTTTACATTTTGCCAAAATTGTTGCGGGTTGTGTTGGTATTTAGTTTGTAATGTTGTGTAGTAGGATTTTTTGTCCAGCCTAATGCATTTTTTTGCACAGTTGCCCAGTTCTTGGTACTTAGTTAGGCTTTGTGTTTCTTTGTTTTTTTGATAGTAATGCCAGGCAGTGTCTCTGGACTTGAGGATTTGTTTGGTTTCTTTACTGAGCCAGGGGTTTGTAGAGGTTCTAACCTTGATTTTGCGCAATGGAGCAACAGTGTCTAGGTGTTGTAGAAATGTTTTGTTGAAATATGCTACAGCCTGGTCAAGTGGGAGGGTTTTTAGGAGGTCCAGTCACAGTTACACAGTAAAGTGTTGAGGACCTCAGGAGAGAATTTTTTGTGTTTCTAGTGGATATATAGTTAGTGGTTTTGCATATGCTTGTTCTACTACATATAAAGTATATTATGTTGTGGTCACTTAAGGTGTCTGGGAGACTGCCTGTGTGAGGGTACAATGTGGGGTTGCTAGTTAGGACCCAGTCAAGGATGGATTCCCTTTTAGATTTTTTATCACACCTAGTTGGAATTTGGACTAGCTGCTGGTAGCCATGGAGATTTATTAGATTACTTGGTTGTTCTGATATACAGGTGAACCAATCTAGGTTGAAGTCCCCCGGAATAAGGGTTTCTTGTGAGTATGTGGAAGAACACCAGGATAAGAAGTCTTCAAGGCTAGCAGGTGTATTACCAGGTGGAATATAGATCACAATTGTGGTGATGACCTTTTTAGGGTGAAGTTGAAGTTGTGAGATAAGTATGTCCCAATTATTGGGGAGGGGTAGGAGTTTGGTAATTGACGGACAGTTAAGTTGGACTTGTAGAGTAAGGCAGTTCCACCCCCTTTACGAAGTGGTCTTTCTTGTCTAATGATATTGTAGCCGGTAGGGAGAACTTCTGAGTTAGCTATGTTTTTATTTAGCCAGGTTTCTGTTAAAGCAACTATGTCTGGGGAGTAGTGTGCTATTGTGGCCTGGAGTTCAGGTATTTTATTTTTGATACTTCTAATATTAATATTTAGCATTAAAAGATGGTTGGTTTTGCTGCTGTTGTTGATTTGCCCAGGGATGAAGAAAGTGGGGGTGTTATGTTCTGACCTTTGTGTTTGAGCAGTTTGTGTTGGACAGGATGGATTTGGGCCTGGGTTGGGGTGGATATCCCCACTTATGGTGAGCCTGGAGTTAAAATGGTTATACAGATGTTGGAGTTTGGTGAGGAGTGTGAGAAAGTATTGTGTTTTTGGAGTAGGAATGAGAGCATATGTGTTTAGTTCTGAATTGGTCCGTTATGTAGTTCTTGAATAAGTGTGGGCAGATATTATTATAATGTGTGGTGTCTGTGTATGAGAGTGCATAATGCAGTGTTGTGCTACTAAGTTTAAGGATATTGCTAGAGTGATAACTTGTGGTGTTGTAAAGAATTATGAGAAGACAGACTAGATTTAGTTGTGTGATAGTCATGGTTATAAAGTTTATGTTGTTTCTAGGTGGGAGGGTCTGAATAGGAATTATAGGGTTGCACTATATGTGGATGGGGAAGTAGTGTGGGTGATGCAAAAATGCCTAGTGGGAATGAGAGTGATTGGGAGTATTTTGTGTGGAGCAAGTTGGTGTGGTTTAATGTGATATGACTTGAGGAGCTGTGATTGGTGGAGGTGATGTGAGGGTGAGCTGTGGGTGTGGCTATGATTACTATAAATGTAGAGGTAGTGGGGGCGGGAGGTAATAGGGGGGGCAGGGCAGGGGAGCGGAGAGAGCCCGAGCTTTAGTGAGGGCGAACGGAGCGGGGCAGAGCCAGAGCCAACCAAGGCAAGAGAAAAAAGTAATGTATCTTACTTTCTTATTCATACAAACACATGACAAAAATCTGGGATCCAGGATCACTGGGGTATCTGATGGAACTTTAAGAACTGAATGTATTTTATACAAAACATTTCATAAACAAAAAATAAAGATTGTAAGTAATAACAGAGTAGTTCAGGCTGGTTACAAATAAAAACTGTATATATACTCTTTTTTTAGAGAATAAATAGAGTGTAATGTACAATATATGCATTAGTTTCTAAATTGGGTCAAACTTTAACAAATTTGAGAAAGGAGAATGAGATGTAGAATCTGAGAGAGGAGAAGGACATAGTGATAAATGTGTTGGGTGATATGTCGTGCTTTGAAGCAGGGTCATTTGGCTTGGATGTAGTGCTTTTTGACTAGCATTCTAAATTTGGTGTAAGTGTCGATTTCCTTTTGTTCAATGGGAGAGGCTATCTAAAGAGCAAATACTTGAGAGGAGAATGCATGTGCAAAAGTGGAGTTTGGTCCTACTTGTAATGAGTGTTGGTGTGGCTTGTTTACAGTATCTCAGATTGTATGAGGAGTTTTTTGATGACGTCTAGCTGCAAGGGGGGTAAATGTCTTGAGAAAGAGTAGTCTGCAGGGTTGGGATCCTAACAGTATTGTTTTATGGGCGGCCATCTGTACTTAATCAGCAACTAGAGAAAGTGTACTTACATGTCAAAGGGGGCTGTTGAGAGTGAATCAATTGGTAGGAAATTCCAATGAATGGAATAAAAGATGAATATAGGTTCTTCACTGAAGCCTTAAATCAGAGTTCAGATCTAGACCAATTAATCTAATGCTGTCTGAGCTACTGCTTTCTAGATTTCATTAAAATGGTCCATGGACTATGAGGACTTAGTAAAATAATAAATGAAGAAAAAAATAGATTTAGCAATGGATTTAGAAAAGTAAACTCATTTGACACAAGCATGCCTCTTCAAGGGTGAATTGGGTGCATTGTCTGATGAATGGCCCTGCTCAGAGTCATAAAGCAGAGAAATGGAAGTAGAAGGACTCAAACCCTGTTCAATGGACTAGAGGAAGGAGCTCAGTAACAGCTCAGAGCCTTAGAACTATACACTAACTGTCAGAATATTCTCAGATCAACACTGAAACATTAACTACAATAAACAACAGGCTATGAGAAAGATGAGGTAGTCTTTTATTGGGAGTCAGAACTGTGCCAGTTTGGGTGCAGTAGGCTCACAGAGAACAGTGAAGTGTCTTTATACTGCTTCTTTGTGCTGGGTGTTTCACTTTAATGTCTTCCTTATGATTCCTTCTGGACTATCCCTTAGTGCACTTTTTGGTTTCCTAACTACCTTTGTTTCTAACAGAGTGCTATTCCTGCCCCATAAAGTCAGATCTGCCTATAATTTCAAAGTAAGGACAGAAGTGTGATCCTGTGAAAGGGAGAGATGTGTAGGTGCTTTGAACACTGAGAATATTACTACATTATCCAGAACACGTGCTCATTATTATTACTTTAAGTGGAACATGTACTTGTTATCATTACTACATTATCTGGAACATGTGCTCATTATTATTACTACTGCATTATCTGGAACACATACTAGTTATTATTACTGCGTTATCTGGAACATGTACTCATTATTATTACTGCATTATCTGGAACATGTACTAATAATTATTACTACATTATCTGGAACATGTGCTCATTATTATTACTACTGCATTATCTGGAACACATACTAGTTATTATTACTGCGTTATCTGGAACATGTACTCATTATTATTACTGCGTTATCTGGAACATGTACTCATTATTATTACTGCATTATATGTAACATGTACTAATAATTATTACTACATTATCTGGAACATGTGCTCATTATTATTACTACTGCATTATCTGGAACACATACTAGTTATTATTACTGCGTTATCTGGAACATGTACTCATTATTATTACTGCGTTATCTGGAACTTGTGCTAATAATTATTACTACATTATCTGGAACATGTGCTCATTATTATTACTACTGCATTATCTGGAACACATACTAGTTATTATTACTGCGTTATCTGGAACATGTACTCATTATTATTACTGCGTTATATGGAACATGTACTAATAATTATTACTACATTATCTGGAACATGTGCTCATTATTATTACTACTGCATTATCTGGAACACATACTAGTTATTATTACTGCGTTATCTGGAACATGTACCCATTATTATTACTGCGTTATATGGAACATGTGCTAATAATTATTACTACATTATCTGGAACATGTACTCATTATTATTACAACTGCATTATCTGGAACACATACTAGTTATTATTACTGCGTTATCTGGAACATGTACTCATTATTATTACTGCATTATCTGGAACATGTACTAATAATTATTACTACATTATCTGGAACATGTGCTCATTATTATTACTACTGCATTATCTGGAACACATACTAGTTATTATTACTGTGTTATCTGGAACATGTACTCATTATTATTACTGCATTATCTGGAACATGTACTAATAATTATTACTACATTATCTGGAACATGTGCTCATTATTATTACAAATGCATTATCTGGAACATGTACTAATAATTATTACTACATTATCTGGAACATGTGCTCATTATTATTACTACTGCATTATCTGGAACACGTACTAGTTATTATTACTGCATTATCTGGAACATGTACTAATTATTATTAATACATTATCTGGAACATGTACTCACAATTACTTTATTATCTGAAACATATACTCATTATTACTGTGTTATCTAGAACATGTATTATCACTACGTTGCCTGGAACATGTATTCATTATTATTACTACAGTGTCTGGAACATGTACTCATTATTACTGCATTATCTGAAACATACTCATTATTATTACTACATTATCTGGAACATGTACTCATCATTCTTTTTTTATTACTTCCAGGTAGAAGCATACTAATTAAGTTAATCAAGTGGCACAAAGTGTTGGTGCATGTTTTTACTATGCATTCACAATGATCATATTTGACCATAATATACTGTCATGTGGAAGAAGGTCACTATCCACAAATGTTTAGCTTCACTAACATTGCTGATTTTCTGTAACCACAGCTTCTTCTCCACAGTTAATATGTATATGTAAATATGGCTTCTGTACTAGTAGACCACTTATGTACATTCTACCAGGTTATCCTTCTACCAAGGTTGTAAGCTCCTGGGTGTAAATTTTCATACAAAAGATTGATGCTGCTATGTAAAATGGGAATTTGCTTTTGAGTTCTTAGACTATCATCATTTTGTATCAGCATTATAAAATTCCACTTACAAAAAAAAAAAACTTCTAATCACTCTGTGGAAAGTTGAGTTTGTAAACTAGATCTGTAAAATCTTTACATATGGTATTGTTTAAATTCAGTGTATAAAATATGAGACTTACTCCAAATAATCAGGAATATGATTATTATCAGCTGAATGATGACTGTGATAATGAAGGAGATTAACAACGTCATAAGATGTTTCTTGATCTTCTGGTTAATCAGTACAGCTTCCTGTTTTGTCTCCTCTTCAAGGAATAAAAAATACATTACTTTCTCCTATATATATATATATATATAGATATATATATACACACTACTGGAAAAAAATCTGATTTTAATCTTTACATTGATATGGAAAAAAGCATTTTGTTATACTACAGAAATAAGTTGAAAACATGTTAACAGATTGGCTTGGGAAAACATTTAAAGCTCATAATATCTGCACGTAAATATACAAGATAAAATATCATTATTTATTACTAACAGGAGAATGGCTGCTGTGGATATGAACTGTAGGCACATCTAAGTTACTACACCCTCTAACATAATTATGTGCATTTTGTAACAACACTGCTGTGAAGATTTACACTTTGAAATGAAGCCTCTTCTCATCTACTTTCAATACCAAAGGAGAGGGCTCTCTAACAAAGTTGTAAGTGTTCTGTGACTGACCCTCAAAAGTCATCAAAAAACATTAAGGATCAAAAGACAAGATTAATATTTCACTGAAAGAAAACACCGTTAGAGTGATCAAGGGCCCTTTAATGCCTAATATACAGAGGTGTAACCTCCATGTCCCCCAACTTCAAGATCAAGGAAAAGTGAAATTGCTATGATTCTACACTTGATTGTTACGTAAAATTCCTAGTTTTCACACACTCGTGATCCTGCACTACTAGTATATCTGCCAAGCTTGGTACATAAGGCCAAGCCTGTTTTTTTTTCCTTTTGTGATTAAGTTAACATATCTGCGAATTCTGCTCTATCCGAACTTTTATTAGAGCCATTATCAGTTTAGTTAGCATATTGACATATTAACCAGCTGTAGCCATTTCAATTTTTGCCACACCCTTCAGCATGCAGTTATCTTACTCACCAATGTCATTCATTTCAGTGAAACACAACAGACAGAAACGCTGTTTTTGGAATAAATGAATTAAATAATAAATACATAAATAAGTAAAAACAGTAGAAATAAAAAAATTGAAACAAACAACGAAGACATGTTTTTAGTATTTTGAATGAAGTCAAAGAATAAAGCCATGAAAAGTGTTCTCAAAAGCCCAGGATCTCCCTTAGACCAAAAGTTGCATTTACGTTAACAGAAAAGGACAAACTCATAGCATTATGATCGTCTCCTTTACCACTCGACTTCCTTGTAACTCAGTGCATCGGCTTCTCTAAAAATGGCTTCAATGGAATCTACTTGTTTTGCTGTGACCTCCTGTATTATCCCATCTACAATGTCAACAGGGTATTGTCTTTCCAAAAATAATTGTTTTTATATCATAGACTTTTAACTTCTAATAGGTTCATAGGTTCATAGGTGTGTACTAGGCTAATGGCCCTGGAGCCTTTACAAACCTAGCCCATAGGGTTACCCTGGCATCGTGCCACCCAACCTAATATGTTGTCAATGGACACTAAATGAGAAAGTCTAATAAACTGATCTTTAACAGTGTTCTTTTTCTTCAAGTATGAGTGCTTACTATTAACATTTAAATAGGAGTTACTAAAGGTTAGCTTCATGTCGACTCAAAGTCACCAGCATGTGCATTTTTTTTAATAATGACATCCAGATATTTAATGTGTCTTATGTAGCTTATTCTATACTCACATGTAAATGTTTCTAAATAGCTAAAACATTTAAAAGGGCCTATAATCTAAACCTAAATAAATCTAATATAGAAATATACATATTTTGGAAAAAGTGGCATTTAAAAAAATAAAAGCAGCACTATGTATATGCAAATTTAATTAATGACACAATAAGGGCAGCATTATATTTAAAGAAGTGGAATGGAATACATTCCTGTCAATTGGATATAACCTAGGCAGTAACACAATAAAATATTCAAACTGACAATCCAAAAATATTAGAGATGGACCAGGAAATGTAAAACAATGTGGGTAATAGCTATAGTTAGGACCATAAAACACATAGTAGTACATCAGTATTGGAAAGGCAGATTTCTGGACCTGGATTAAGTACACAAAAACTTGAGTCATACAGTCATGGATTTTACTACCAATATAGCTACATTTATTTATTGACTGGGATAGTCCGACTAGGTTCAACAGAGCCTGTTTTCAGCAGAGGCCCAGGGAGAAATGCTCCAGATGCATGTTTTTGGAATGTGGGAGGAAACCGGAGTACCCAGAGGAAACCCACACGAACACAGGGAGAACATGCAAACTCCACACAGAAGGCACCCCAGCTGAGAATCGAACCAGAGAACCTCTTGCTGTAAGGCGACAACGTTAACCGCTGCACCACTGTGCCACCCTTATTAACAGTAGGCTATGCATAGTAATTCCTGGTTCTGACAAAACTGTAGGAACCAAGCGGCATTGTAATTGCCTGTCTACAGGTATTGTATACCTGCTAAGGTACATCAGTTGGTTGCTTATCAATCAGGAATTTAAACCAGAGAATGTAGAAATAGTACTGTGTCTTAAAGAATGAGAAAGGTTAGTGTTCTCAGATTTTAAGAAATGTAAGTTGTGCTTTGGACCTCTTTCTATAAAAACAGTGAAATGGTATTGGTATTGTAATTGCTGAATGCAGGGGGGGTCATCTTGGCAATCATTTTTTATTGTTTAAATATTTATTGAAATTAAAGGGACAAGAAAGGTAAACAGCTTTGTAGGCATGCAACTGCATGCATCAGGTTGTCTTTATGCATGTGACTTTTTAGATCGACTGATTTTTTTATATATTGAATTAATTAATTTGTGTGTGTGTGTCTGTGCGTGCGTGCGTGTGTGCATACACGTGTGCACGTGCATGTGCACGCATGTCTGTGTGTGTGTGTGTGTGTGTGTGTGCGCGCGCGCGCATTGTGTCATCTCAGTGAAGTCTATTAAAAACAGCAGCACTCAACCATTCCTGTGGTTCCGTTGATTGTTCTGCTTACTTTAGAAGTGCTTAACATGTCCGTCCTCTGAACTTCTTTTTTCCTTAGTCATTTACTAGTTCATCCCGTTATGTGCTGTCCTGGTTTGACCACCCGTTTGCTGCTTTTCATTGTCCTTTTATTGCTTTGCTTACAACAAACAGTGCAGCTTTAACATGAAACTGTGCAGTTTGTTATATCAAGGAGGTTCTCATACATCCGGATGAGTCCCAGATTGATGAAGATGAAACTCCCATGTGTTTTTCAGAGACAATTCCTACCATGTGCCCCTTTGCACTGGCCCCTTTTTTTATCTATTCTAGCTCCATGGTCACACAACAGTGGAGAAAAAAATAATCACAGAAATGAATCAATGCCAGAACACTATTAGAATATACACTGCCAATGATTTTATATGGAAAGAGTGGCTGACAAATTGCTTCTTTGGGGAATGAAGTTCAGTGGAGTAAAACATCATCCATTTACACATTTGAGAAATGTAGGAAAGCCTCACAATGAACTGTAATGCAATATGTTTATCTCATTCAGTCCTGACAATGTCACTGTCCTGTATTTTAACCTTGTTTTCCTGTTAATTTGGTGTTTTTATGATAAATGCTAGCACATCATCTCTTATCAGTAATACAGGTGATGACAGGAAACCAGTCGACCACTGTTCATAACCTTAAAAATAACTTTTTTATCAGGCACTTAATAGCGCAAACAGTTAAAATGCAGAATATAATTCCACAAGGCAAAATGTTGCACTGTTATTCTTAATACTAGTTCTCACAACTCCAAATGATGTAACTACTACATCCATGGGACATGACGATATACCAGATTGCTTAATTCATAGTGTTGAACAAGCTCTCTTTAGACTGCTTAATCTAAGTTTAGATACAGATTTTGTCCTTGATGAGTGTCTCACTGCAGTGGTGATGTCCCTCCATAAAGGTGACTTTTAAACTGTCATGGGTATTATAGACCTATCATCACCCTTATAAGCTTCATCTGTAAAGTCACGATGCATATTATAACTGACCTCCTAAACTGTGATATCAAGAACCATACTAGACTTGAGTCCCGGCAGTTTTGCTTTGAGAACGGTATAATGTTTCTATTTCATCTGGTTATTGTCCTTGAAATAGTTATAGAGCTTTAGACAGTGGTCATACAGTGCACTCTGTGCATCATGCCCAGGTTAGGGTCTTTGACATCATTTCCCATGCTGTCCTCATACAAAAGTTAATGTTTTAATAATCAACCCATATATATGATAAGATGGATAGCAAACTGACTGAAACAGAGAACCCACACTGCAAATGCAGGTTACTCATCAGAATGTATGAAAGTGACCAAAATTGCCCTTCAGGTATTGGTCCTGTGACCTCTTTTTTTTCCTGATAATTACTTTTCAAATCTTTAAACAAAGATCCAAGACCTCTGGCTTATAAAATCTGCAGACAGCTACAAACTGGGGAACTTTGTTAAGTCACCCTGTGACATCCAAACCTTCCAGAATAAACTTTCACTAGTTAATATTTGGTGTATTAAGATGGTCACAAACTAAGTGCTAAAAACTATAGTATTGTTATTTTTAGCAGACAACTTCTTGCTCAACAAACTGTATTGATAACATACCAATACAAAATGAAGGTGTAGTTAGGGACCTGTTTACTTGCTTTAATAGCCCCCTTTTTATTGACCATTGTGTTACAACTGACTGCCAGGATGTTTTTTTTTATCTACTTATCCCAGATAATTGTCAAAGGAATATCATCACTACTTTATATTCAGCATGGATCAGGTTAACTGTAGAATACAATGACCCTTCTTTGGATATATTTTTCTAAACGCAGCAAACAATTAGTAACCCCTAGTCCTAAAGCCCTGAACTACCCAAAGATACTGGGAGCTTTATTCAGTGTCTTATAGACTTATGAGGGGATATTTTTCTCATTTACAAAATCCCTTCAGAGGGATGGAGGGTTGGTATAATGGTATAATGGTTACTGCTTTTACCCCACAGACACAAGGTACTAGTTTGATTCTAACCTCTGGTTGTTGGCTAGGCTTGAAAGAGTCTGCAGACTGATTTCCTAGTATATGCCTATGAACCAAAAAGAAGGACTTTTCTTTGTCCTCCTAAGCAAAGAGCAGCCACAAGGTATTCTTTAGTGATCTCTATAACCTCAAAGGCAATACACAAGCGTGTGCAGAATTCATTGCTAATGGTGTCACCTGTACTGAGCCAGAAGATATAGCGTACCTACTGGCAGGCAAATTCGGTATTACTTTACCCCCCACCCCCTCTCTCTCTCTAGCCTCACCTCAGGAAATGCTATCAAATATACTCCCCAATCAACAATAGGAAACAAGCCCTCACAGCTGTCTCTAAAGGTAAGAATACTGCATCAACAGGCCCTGAAAATATCCCAGGCTGCTTTCTAAATAGTATGAAACATGACCTTTCAGGCCATATGGAATGACTATTTAACCACAGCCTCAAAATGGGATTCATACCTCATGAATGGAGATGAGCAACCATCGTCCATTTGCAAATGGTGTGACGTCTACAGACCTTGAAAACTAGAGACCTGCTCTCACTAGTCTCATATGCATAAATGCTTAATAATGACACAGGAATGACACAGGAACACTCCAGACATTGGACCCAAACTAGTTTGGTATCATAAAATGCAGGCCATGCCTATTCAACCTGGTGGACTTCTTTGAGAAGGTCACCAAATAATGGATGAGGGCAAAACTGTTCACACTGCCTACCATGACCTGGCCAAGACATTTAACACAATATCCTACTCAGTTATTTGTTGAGAAGCTCGAGAATTTAGGTATAAACCTTTGTGTCACCCAGTGGATAAGGCTCACAGACAGTGCCCAGTAAGTTAGACGGGGGGTGTCTTCCTCTTCAAAGAGGCCAGTCATCAAGGTCATCTCTCACCAGCTGTTATTGGCATCTACTTCTCTAAAGCAAAGGCCAATGTCATGGCCCTCTGGCTAACCATAATTTACAGATGGTTGCAAATTAGGAGCAGTCATAGAATCCCCCACTGACACTAATGTTCTCCAAGAAGGGCTGACACCGATAAATAACTGGTGTCAGACCATGGACTAAAAGAGAATGCTGAGAAGTACAGAATAGTATCCTTAGGAAAGTCAGCCTCCTCTGGTAACTATCATATTGACAACACCCCTAAGAGTTGACCCAGTAGTTAAGGACATGGAGACACACATAGACAATAATCTAGCCTTTCATTATCATTTGTCTATGGCAGTGAGGAAATCATTTTATGTTGTGGAACTTATAAACAAAGGTATGGCATCCAAATCCAAGGAGGTTGTTGTTCCACTCTATTCACCATTCATCACACCTATCATTGAGTACAATGTTCCCTTTGGTATGTACCTAATCAGGTACATCTAACAATTGGAATGTCCACAAAGGTTCCTCGCTAAAAGAATTTAGGGCATAAATAACATGCCCTGTATAGACTGCTACAAAGACCTATCCCTGTATTCTGTCTCCTATAGGCTGCTTAGGGGAGATCTATGCCTGGAGTACAAGACATCATCAGACTCTCATGTAATGGACCCCCTGCATATCTACAAAACAAACAGCATAAGAATTAGTTGTTATAAAGACATAAACCTTGACTGTGGTATAAATAGGGACTGCTGGAGAGACAGGTATGTATCCAAAGACTACCCCTTCCCTGGAACAGGCTCACCATCCATGTGAAACAGAGTTCCTCCCTAACTCGATTCAAGTGCAACTTGAACAAATGGCTGGGGAACAGGAAATTTGGCTCTGGTTTGACACCTATGTCGCCAATGGAAGTAGGTAGCCTGTAAATGATTCATTCCCCAATCCCCTGCTTACACTTACCAAGGGTACCAGAACTTGTCAGAGATTTGCATGCATGGCTAGAACTCAGTGGTCATTAGATTAATATACACCTATGATCCAATGAACCTTAGAACCTAAACTCAATGGTCCTGGAACTCCTGTTTCTCTGTAAGTCTAATAACTGATAAACAAAACACATTGGAGTGATAGATTTATAACCCAGTGCCTCTTAAACCTCATGAATAATTTTTTCTACATGTTAATCAGTGGACTCATTCTCATCCTTTAAACATAAACTAGATAACTGCATGGGTATCCAAAGATTTAATCTGGGAATAGGATTGAGTAGAATGGTCTTCTGGAGAAAGGAAGAGATGCCTGAAGGAAAGCACTGGCAAGGATTGAATAGTTATGTGACTCCCTGGCCTTGTAATATTTATGAATCTATTTGATATAAAAATGTAAGATATCATATTACTGCATCCAACTTTGAATAGATTCATAGACTTTATAAGACAGAGTCACTCCATGACCATAATCATTTTACTAATGCCCACCCTCATAAGTCACCCCCTTGCATCTAGTAGGGTCCAAGTCATGTTATGAATTTGCAGGTGTCCGTCACTTATTAAAGAATCATTAATGGAGCTAAGAGTATATTCATTTTTTATATGTAATGGAGGATTAGCCCAGAGTTGGGATGGGTGATGATTTGACATATGAACCTGTCACATCAGTGTGTTTGTTGATGAGATTTAAATTTTTTTTTTTTTTTTTTTTTTTTTTTTTTTTAGTTTAAGTGTTTGTGGATGTATTTGTTCCACAGAGTTGATGAAGATCAAGGAGTACTGGTTTGTTCCTAAACAGCATGGAATAGCTGACATAAATAAGCATGTAGGAGTTTATAAGAGCCAGTGTAAAGCTTCAAGTCTGTATTTCTATTTCATTTATCTTTTTTTGTTAGGAACATCTAGGGTCTATTTAGCTCTGTGACGCATCAGCATAGATACATACGGAAAGGGAATAGCCTGTAGCTGGACCATCCCACTACTCCTGCTGACTTTTATAACCACCCTTGGATAACTGACATCTTTAAATCTGCCTTTAACTATTTTCGTCTTCCTAAGTCTTGGCACCAAGTGCATCTTCTACCTCTGGACTTACTGTTCTTTCTCTAAGTACAATATAGCCAACTATCCTGCACCACTCCACCCTAGCAAACAGTTAATTAGAATCTGAATGAAGGAATTAATTGCTTTTACACAGTCATATATGTAAATTATCTTAATCTACTCCCCCTCATTGCCAACATTAAGGCATGACTCACCCCCCCTACATACAACTCTTAATTGTCTTGTACCTCCTATACAATCTCATCTGAGCATCAAAAAGCTCATGCCTTACACAGGCTTTCAGCCATTCTTTACCCTTCTTTCCAATTTTACTTCTAGTTTCATTCCATGCTTCCTTTCATCCACTACTTCTAAAATGTGTTCATGCTCTTTGCAGCTCCATGCTCCACAGCTTTTTATAAAAAAAGACTATCCTATCATTTGATAATCTCAGCTATGCATCTCTCTTTAGTACCAATGTATGCCTGTTACTCCAAACAGACAAGGAAGCCGAGCCAATGATCCACACAAAAGGTTTAAGGAATGGTTTTAAAAGGAAGGATTTGATAGTAAGAAGCATTTATTTCTTTAAGAGGTACATGATGCCATTAATTGATTAATTATTCTATGCATAAAGGATGTTGGGTGGTACCTAAGTTTATTCTGAAGAAGTTTCTACTGTGGAGACAAAAGTGCTAAATTAAACCTTTTGTGTGGCTCATTGGCTCGGCTTCCTTGTCTGTTTGGAATAATAGTTTGTGTGGAGTTTTGTTTTACCAATGTATGTCTGTTTGGTAAACACATTTATGTCTCTCTTCTGACCTCATTATCCAATTAACCCATTCTAAATAGCCTAATTCTGCCTCTAAAGCCAGATTAAAACTTCTCCCTACAATAATTTTGTATCATCGCCTATCTGCTTTCCTCTGTCCTTTTTGGCCCTTGCCATCCTGTCTGTAATCAGAATACACACCTCTCTTTTCTCAACCCCTCACACACATTATCTCTTATAACGGATATCCCATTCTTAGATTCACTACCACCCTTATTCTTAGCTTCAGTTCATGTACAGATACCATATTTAGATTTATTTTTTCATTAATTCAACCACTAGATTTTTAGATTTTTGGGCACTTAATAACAATGAAGTTATTTCTTTGGGTGTTATTTTGCATAAGGACCTTAATGAGTTATGTATCAAAACCAAGATTAGTTATATGAATGTGGGTAGTAACAATTTTTTACATCATTCTAGTATGTGCCCAGAGTGGTAAAAAATAATATAGTGCCTATGTGCCTTATGGACAGGGGTAATCTGTAAGATACTCAGTGCCCAGGCATAAATCAATGCCATCATATATTGGGTAAAATTGGATTATATTGACTAGGCTTGTAAGGGCCCATAAACTGTTGCCATAGTAATCTCCTATGAACCTATTAATCACTAGGCATATAGAATCAGGAGTCTTAATGTGGGTGCAGTAATGCAAAAAGAAAGACTTGGCATGTAAAGTGACAGAGTTTTAAAAAGAGCTTATCCATGGGATGCAATCATTGAAGGTTTGATCATTGTAATTGCCATAATAATATTAATAACAGTAAGGTTCAAAATATTTTTTTCCAGTGGCTATGTTCTTAGAGCATTTTGTTGATTTAGGCAATATAAGTTCTGGTAAAAAAAATGCAGCTTCCTAACGGCTGATAAGGATGAAGGTAAAATGGTTAGAGAAAAACCTTTGTTTATTAATTAAAGAATATGCATTTGAAATGGAAGTTTGAGAGGAACATCTCTGTAAAACATAGAACTGCTCAGGAAGATGTTTCCAATGTGAGTGAAGTGTTAACGATTTAGTTGGTGCAGTTTTAATGCTGACAGTCCTAGTTTTTATTGTGTATTATACAATGGGTGCCTATTATTATTCTGAAATGTGCCTGCTCATTGGCCAGCCCAACCAGCGTGCCCGTTGTAAATCTGATTTATACTAATGGAAAAAGGTCCAGTCGCCCAAAACTTTTCCATTAGTATAATTCTTGATTTTTTTTTGTGTTAGGTAGCAACGGAGAATGGAAGAGCTCCGTTGCTGTAATCTCGCTATGTCATATGTTTAACATAGCGAGATATCTTAAAAAAAGCAACAGAGATCTTCCTTTCTCCTTTGCTTTTTTTAAAGATATCTCACTATGTTAAACTCATTTAACATAGCGAGATAGCTTTAAAAAAGCAACAGAGATATTCCTTTCTCGACTGCTTCTACTACACACAGCTCTGATGTACTGCATAAGCATACACATGCACAGTACATCAGAAAGAGCCCCAGGATAGCGTTAAACCATGGAAGGGAACTATGCAAGTATTATAAAAAGGCATTATTTAAGAAAAGTATTTTTTTCTTAAATAATGTCATTGCATAATAGCAATAATCCACGTGTGGGTAATGCTAGATTTACCCACGGTTGTCTTTGTTTGGCCACTCGAGCTTTGCCCCTTGACCAAACCACACCAACTGTGGGTAGCATTACCCACACCCAGACGTGGGTTATTGCTTAATTATGAGACATCCAGGTATTTTATTTTCATGTCAGCCTTTATCATCTAGGCACCATCATGTTTAATTTGTGAAGTATTTTATATAGTTCAAAGAATTCATGAACATATGCATGATAATGTGTATCCCATGAAAAGTAAGTATAAAGTCAGTGGTCTTCCCAAACACAGTCAATCATGTCAAGAATTTAATGATGTATTTTTTATGTTTTAAATATATTGAAATAGAATATGGAGAGTGACAGGAAATTCAAGCTGTACATTGCTGAGTTACATTGGCAGCTCTTGTTAGATGCCTGCACCCTCATAACTTTGAATTTTATTGCAAAATGTAAAAGCTACTTAAGAGAAAGAAGCATTTTTTTTAGTTGAATTATGTGACGATTGTCATCTGACTTTCAGTCTATATTTAATCTCTGTCAATGGATGTTTTTGTTTATTGACTGATGAAGTCTTTGATTTACTGCACTTGAGAAAAATACACTTAAACCACATTTTTATTCATGCACTTCTTTTTTCTTCTGCTGTGGTACTGATTTTCTGTGTTTTTCTTTTCCACTATTTTCATGTTAGCAGACAGAGATTTTTGATCTGAATATATCAAAATATTATATATATTCTAAAAGAATATATTTCAAAGTTTAACTGTTTTGTAGATAGAATGAGTAATGCTTATTAACATACTATTGATATATATGCTAATAATTTTTTCCCAACATGCAATTCATTATACAACACAATAGTTTACTAGTTGCAAAGTTTTGTTTGAGTAATGATTCTAATTAGGCCTCCTGAAATACTTTTGGATGAGTCAAACAATAACTGAGAATTTAAATAAATATTAAAACTGTAAATAACTGTATTTGGAATTCAGGATGTTCTGCTGAATAGTATAGGTATTTCATTTCAGTTAATTAACTGGTTGTGTAGGTCAACTGAAAATATGTACACATGTCTAGTTACTGTTTTTTTAATTGAAATATGTGGTTTTGAGATAATGTGCTCAGTTATCTATAACCTATATAAACTAATGATGTTAATTAATAGCCATTGTAGTAGATTGAGAGTGAAAGTAGATTTTTAGGGTAGTTTACAGTTTGGATAGTTTAATATTACATAAAAAAGTCAGGAACACTGGCATTGGAGGGTGTTTTATTTTTTTTCTAGGCTGTTTTCATCAATTAAGATGTTTTACAGGTTGAACAGAGTTGTTCTTATGCTTTCATAATGGAATATTAAGAGGAATTATTATATTTTTGTTTATGAGAAATCATAATTACAGTTGTATGTAAAGAGCAAGTATAATAGAACTGACACTAAAAAAGAAAAAAAATCTGATCAGTAATAGTTAATTTTCAAGTAATTTTATTAAATATTAAAGGACTGAACAGTTGCAATAAAACACCTATTCTGAAATATCCAAGATTAAACAAAATATATATGTTATTTCTTTGAGGAACTCATCCATTACAGAGATATATTACATACTTTCATAAATGAGTATAACTTACTTTTGCCAGCTTCATTTAAAAAGAAAAGAAGAGGTAAGCATTACATAAGTCATACTGCAGCAAGGTATTTTCAAAGGCAGCTATTCATAACAAATTCCTATTGTTTTTAGGACATGGAGATGAAGCTGTTGAATAATATTTAGAAATATTAATGATGGATGTACTGCACATCAGCAAGGACAACGGCATCAGAAATACTCTGTCTAGGAATCAAAACCTGTTCTGCATCATCAACAGGACAGTTTAGAGGGACACGTACATCGTGTAGAGGATTCCACTACTGTGGAACAGATTTGAGATTCACATAAAAACATAGTTCCACCCTGTCCATATTCAAGTGCAACTTTGAACTACAATGCTTTCTCCCAGCATGGGCCCCCCTCTAATTATCTATGATTTTATCACAGTTATTATTATTAGGGTTAATGTAGAATTATCTGCAATGAGATGGATAAGGTCAATCTATAACCAATGGGAATAGATTATTTCAAGCACAAAAAGGGGAACTGTTTGAACTTAAAATGGCTAACAAGTGTAGCTAGCCTAGTACTTACTTATGAACCTATAAGTAATATGAAACATAGTTTAATTTTGCCACAGACTGATAGGATGCAAGTGTAAAAAGAAAACTAGGACTGCATTTACGAGTTAAAGCATTAAAAGAGATTGACAATCTTAAAGATATTATATGTCTTTCAGAAAGCAATCTTTTATAATTTACTCATTGCTTTTATGTACTTGGAACTCAGCCTAGACCAAATGTTATTTGATTTACCAAATAAAATTAAGGAGATAAAGTAATCCTATACCCATTGTATGATCAGAATACAATATGCTGACAAAGTGGATATAAGAAAATATGCACTATTCTTCAGAATGCTGGCAAATATGATTAAATTTAGTGAATTCAGAGAATATTTTATTAAAGAAATGGATGTGAGTATGACATTAAATAATACTGGAGAAATAAATGATTTAATTTTACAGGATTTCTTCAAAGTGTCTGCATATGGCTGAGTAAAATCTCATTTTCTTAAAAATGAAAAATTGGAGTATGGTCCTTAGTAACATATAAGAAAATCTACATATAATAAAGTTAGAAGGTCAAGACAAAGACAGAAATCATATTAAAATAGTTAAGACCTTCTCCAAAGAATATCAAGAAATGTTAAAACGTAAAACTGAAGTGACATTAAAAAAATAAATTATACACCTATGCCATGACACCTAAAGGAATAAATTGGCTTGCTAAAAGATCAAACATATTTTCCCTAGTACATACCAAATTAAATGTTTATAAACAAGTATAATCAAGGAGGTTATCAGTTACAGAAGAAATACTGGCTATTTTTAGGGACTTCTGTTTGGAAGCACATCAAACAGGAGTTAAAGTTCATAACAAGAATCCAATGGAAAACCATATTAAAATATAGAAATTAACTTAAATAAATATCAAGTTCAAGACATGATTAAATAAATAATACTTAATATAATCATAGACAAAGCTAAGAACATTAAAATGGGTAAAGCTCTTAGGCTGGATGGAATTAACTGAATCATACAAATTACTTCAATTTTTCTCATCTTACTGACTCATCTCTTTGCTCAATGTTGATTGCAAAATATTTGATTCAATAATGTTAAAGAGATTGAAATTCAGAATAGATAATTTAATTAATGAAACTCAACCGGGATTCATAAATTATATATTAACATAAGGTATCCAGCATTTAATGAAGTTATTACATTGATAAGTTACACAAACATAAACAAATAGTAACTGTCATTAATCTAGACCTAGAGAAGGTCTTTTGATACAGTGACGTATATTTCTTTTTTAGTTAAAACTAACATTTTAAGCATTATAAATTTAAATAATGCAATATGTAAGCTCTGAAGCTTATGCTAAATTATGACATGCTCTCTCCTAAGCTATAAACTTGAATAAAATAACTTTTTTAATGCTTTCTATGTTTAAATAAATGTTTGCAAATTTTATTAGAAACAGTCTGAAAACTAAATGGTTTATATAAATGCAGGCAACATTATTAATTGCGTGATATAAAAATGAAACAAGTTACTCATTGGTAGTTCCATGAAATTACTTCACAATTTCTCTATAATTCAATTATACAGTTTAATGATGATAAAATTGAGACAGTGTTATTACTTAAAATATTAAAGCATCTTTAGCAAAAAAAAAACATTTAATTGAAATAACCAAGAGGTATAACATCCAAAAATACTAATTTATTTCAATTTAAATACAATTAAAAAAAACTATGAAAGACTCAAAATATATGGATTTATTGGTAAAGAAATGTAACTCTCTCTCTCTCTCTCTATATATATATATATATATATATATATATGTGTGTGTGTGTGTGTGTGTGTGTGTGTGTGTGTGTGTGTGTGTGTGTGTGCATCACCATATTAGTGTAGTTGCTGAATATTGAACAGATAATGCAATGTATACACAGAGTTGTACACGTTGTGGTACCTTCAGGAATATCTCCTGTATATTTGGAAAACTTAGGGCTCCCTTATCCCAAGTGCTAATATGATTATTATATACTGTTGGTGTTTTGTATCTGTTCAATATTCAGCAGCTACACTAATATGGTGACACACACACACATATATATATAGAGAGAGAGAGAGAGAGTTACATTTATTTACCAATAAATCCATATATTTTGAGTCTTTCATAGTTTTTTAATAGTATTTAAATTGAAATAAATTAGTATTCTTGGATGTTGTACCTCTTGGTTATTTCAAATAAATCACTTTAAACTCCGAAACCAATGAAAGAATAACACGGCCAGATTTGCAAAAACACCGGTTTTTAATACTTGTTTTAAATGCTCGACAATAAAAATACGTTTTTCGTCCTGTTTAAATGCGGGACTTCTTCAGAAACTAAACAAGTTTAAAATTCAAAGACTGGTTTTTATACATCCTTTTAAAAAATGCGCCAATTTCCTGAAATTGCTTTGCTTTTAAAGGCATATGCAGTCTAACAATAAGAGACTGAAGCAAATCATTTTAAAGAAACAACTTTACAAATCCCTTTTTAGTCTAATATGTGCTGGAATTAATACACTTTCTTATCTGCTTCTGATGTATTAATTTGTAAAATATAAAATATATAAAAATCTATATGTATATACAAAAATTTATATATTTATATATAAAATTATAAAATTAGATGAACATACAACATTTCATATGCTAAAAAACTTATAAGCAAACATTTATAAAATTCATAAAATTCATACTCACATATTTTTATCATATATTTAAATATATATGTGTGTATTTTTTTATATATATGTATATTTGTTTTATGTATTCATCATTGGCATGTAGATAAGTGGGTGTTCGTGTGTGTGTGTGTATATATATGCACATATATGTGTGCATGTATATACATATATATGTGTGTAAGCACATGCGAGTATGAATTTTATGAATTTTAGAGATTTCATCAGAACCAGAATTCACCAAACACATCTCTGTATTTAAATCTAGTCATAATCACGTGTTTGAATAACCCATACATTTAAAGAGCCCATACTAAATTAAGTCAAGTTATCTTTTTCATCACAAATACATATAAATATTACATGTCTATAAAACTTAAAACAAAAACAAAAGAACCAGCCAACACAGCTGAAGGCAATACAATTTCTTTAATCCAATAAAAATGTCAGAGCTTCCGCATTCAAAATGCTTCATCAGACCATAATATTCAAATAAAACAACAACTGTTATATAGAAGCAATCCAAGAAACCACATAATTAAAAAACATTTAAATTAATTAATCAGTGGTGAAGAAGGCATGCCTTAAGCACAGGTTTCAGTGATACCATTCAAGCCAAAACCCTTGTCAGCTTGTAACAGAATGATCCATTTTGTTTTAGCTTGCTCAGTTCCATTAACTATGCCCTCTCCCTCATATCATCTGAGATTATCTACAATATCAAAAACTTAAAAGAATGTGTATAATCTTCATGTGAGTCACAGTGTTTGTCCAATGTATTAACATATTCCTCTTATGAATATCATACAAATGCTGTAGTACACAATCTTTTAAAGCACAATTTGTTTTCCCACATAAATAACATGGGCACAAAACACATCCAACTAAGTAAATCAAATTCTTAGTACTACACTTTGCATACAAATTTAATTTATATTATACCTTTGTATCAGGGTGAACAAAATATAATAAGCTGGTTATGATTGTAGACCTGTATATCGAATGCTCAGTTAGAGATTTCTTATATTCCTTAGGGGTTCATTAATAGTTTATTCATTTGAAAGTATTTCATTCAAATGCAGGTAAACTCCATGAAACAACTTGTAGTGCTATGATTACGCAAAGGAAAGTTAGAAGAAAAAACTGTGTTAATTATCTTTCTAATGTAAAAAAGATGATTAACAAAGTTTGCTTAGTACCTTTCAAAGCGTTTACGTTCTCGTCTCTTACTTAAGAAAACAACACTATCTCTTTCTATTCAAATAGTTACATTGACTTTATAAAATATCACATCTAGGAATAGATAATTGTGATAAACCAGATAAACTGGAGCTGATGGCAAGGAGGATCACCCATCCATTAAGTCAAGGAGCATAGAGTCAGTGTATCAAGGACTTCTAAATTAACCTTGTGAATATTCTTATGCAAATGATTTATACACAGGCTTCATGTTACATTTGTTTTCATTTTTGCTATGGAAAATATTCTACAATGCACTTAGAAATATTAAACTATTTTAGAAAGTTAGAATGGTCTGAACAAGATGCAGTAGTTGAGATAAAGTAAAGAAATGTAAACTATCTCTTTAGAACAAGGACAATGTCAATGGAGTAAGCAGAGTACTCAGAATTACCTAGCACACATTTCAAATTAGAAAGCTTTCAGGTAATTATAGGCATCATTATCTCCTTTACACCAAATATAAAGGTTAAGAAAATATTACTTAAAAGAGGCAGTAAAACTCTTTCATGCTAACTGACTTGCAGATGGGTAGCAATAAAGCTTCTCAGTAGACTAGTTGCCTAGTATAAAATGCCCTGTTCTTCTTTCCTATTAAAGTGCATTATATTCAATGGATATGACATTTGTAAAGATTCAATCCCTATTACAGGGATACAAAATCAATTATTGAATTAACAGGAGACACTGATAGTGGGGCAACATATGCACCCACTTATACATCAGTTTATATAGGACATTTTCAACATTGATTTTATTATAATACTAGTTTCTCTCAGGAGCAAGTTATGTTAATTAAATGCTATATTGAATATTTGATTTTTCTTTCTAAAAGTAATATCAAAAAACGTTTGGAGTAGCATTTTTTTTAAATTGGGTTGGACTTTATATTTTATTGGAATAAAGAAAATAATAAGTTTTAGATGCATGGGTTGATGATACAGGGGGACAGAAGGACAGGTACTACATCTATAGAAAGCCCACAGCAGTAAACAATGTTGCTGATTTAGTCAGCATCTCTTACATGTCATACTAGAACAAGAACACTCATCCATCTGCTTAACTGAATAAACTACTTCAAACTTCAACACGCAGAGTCTCTTCGATTTGCCAGCTAAAGTGATTTTATCTGGACTAATCCTTTGTACTCTGTTTCTCATTAGTTCTGTCACCCTCTGGGTCACAGGTGGGATACCAGACCTTACTCAAGCTTTCTGGATTACCTTTGTTTTATATTTCCAAAAAGTAGGAACAAACTTAAAGGAGTGTTTAAGCTAGAGTGCATTAATGGAGTCAGCTTATTTTTCCAGAAAAGATTGGTTTTACTCTGGCAGCTGCAGAGCTTGTGGCACGATGGAAGAGCTGCATGGCATGAACATACGTGAGGTAATGCATTTTTCATACCATTGTTTCCAGTGTGAGACCCAATGTGTTATTTATATTGTAGGCTTCAACAGAGACAGGATAAAATGGTATGTGAAATAATCCAAGAAGAAGGTGAAAATGAAAATAAAGGAACGTTTAAGAGATAGAATGAACAATGATATTAATTCTGTGGCAGTTCATGTCTGTACTTTTATTATGGTAAAGAAACAGCGTTGTCCTTGGCAGGAGTTTTTGGCAAAGAATGCCTGCTTGGGAATTTAAAAAGTACAGGAAAAGGTTTTAGTTTCAGTCTTGGTTACGTAGCGAAAGGAAAATATGTATAAGGGCAAGAGATTTTAGGAGCCAGGAGAAGGAAATGTAAGGTAAATCAGGCAAGACATGAGCTACATTTTGGGAAAGCTAGACGGATGGAGTAAGGGTTTAAGGAATGGCAGTAGAGTTTTTGACCTCTTGATAGTGGATCTCCTCAACTCTGCATTTTTGTATGGTGTGGGGTTAATGTCCTTGTTCTAAGAGGTGAGGGGGGGAGTACCATGGGCTACCCAGCTTGACATCTGTGACACCATAGGTAGGTAGTGGGGCCTGAATTAACTGGAGCTGCTCTAAATTTGGCATCCTTTTCCAGAGCCCTAGAGTGTTTCTGCTTTAATCCAAGGCATCCAAGGCAAAAAAAGCAAGAAAATAAGAATATTTTGGATTCTCCTGTACTTTTTGAACTGCAGTTTATCGAATGGCTGCATTTTTCTGTCTTTTTTTTTTACTTTTTACTGTTTGTGATTGCTTCATTCTCTGCACTTGATTTGCACTGTACTGATACCTAGATAGCATAGACTATGCTCAGATCTGCTGTAGGATCCCCTGTACCCTTGTGGCAGTAGATTGTAGATCCAACCTTGGCTGAGCTGGAGATCGCTGGAGGAAGGTTCATTGTGTGCTTTCTTATTGGTAGATTAGCTTCAGTGTGTTTATTTTCATTTACATTTAAGCCTTGTGTTTGGGCATAGCTGTGCATCATGCAATTAGGTTCAGTGGTGCCCTGTATACATGCAAATGTCTTGAAAGACAATTTTTCCCTAGACATTTATTAGTGGAACCTTCCAAGCTTCACTGCTGCATTGTGGGCAAATCAGTTATGCATTTAGATGTGTTACCACAGCTTTTCACCCCAGCCTTCAATAGAATAAGTCCCCTTTGTTAATCCTAGAGCAAAATCTGGTCTAACTAGCCCACTCCCCAATAGTACTTACTATGGCAAAACCTGCAATAATAGACATTCAGTTTCCAACTATTTCTCCAGCCAGCCTAATTGACATGCGCAGCCTGAGGCAATGTAGTAATTGCCTCATGTATACTGACAACCACTTACTCCTAAAACAAACAAATACAATATGTGAGAGATATAATTACACTATGAATTTGTAATTAATTCTCTCATATAACAAACCGGACATCAAACCGGTTGTTAGGACACACACACCACCTCTCACACAAAACAAGGTTACAGCACAAAACCCTACATATGTGGAGGTACTCAGTAGAAGCCTACCAAATTATCAGAGACCTCCCAAGTGCATACCACTTAAACACACTGCAAAGCAAATAAATCCACAATGCATAACACACGCACACCAGTGTCTCAGCAAACAAGCCCCTAAGGCAATACACCTCAAAAAAAGTGTTCTGGTTATAAGCAACTGCATAGTGAGATACACAGATGTCCCCCTCACTGGGCTGGACAAGAAGAAGGTCATGGTTATCTGCCCATCAGGTGGCAGGGTCCATCAAATCATGCATGCACTCAAGTCACTGAACAACAAGTACCATTATGACTTTGCCATAGTACATGTTGGGGTGAATGACTTGACACGTACCTCTCTGGGCTATATGAAGAGACATGACTGAATTCTCAGATTGTGTGTCCCAGGCAGGTATGTCCATAGCCCTAAGCAGCATTCTACCTTTCAGCCAGGATGATGCCACAATATAGACAAAAAAAATAATTAACTTCAACAATTGACTTAGTTTCTGCTGTCAGTCCAAGGGGATCCAGTATCTTTAAACCTGGGAAGACATGGTCAATAGACCACGCTGTTTTGCCAGAGATCGTCTTCACCTGTCTCCCCTAGGCTTTTGGATACTGGCAAAAGTGCTTGCTTCCGCAATAGTGCCTTTTTAGGCAATGTCAAAACAACAACATTTCCAATGTAAAAAATACACTCATGACAAACTCAGGGTTATGCTGCTTAATGCTAGGAGTCTAAATGGGAAACTGCACTCCCTGGAAGCAGTCCTCACCTTAGAAGATGATGACATCTGTGCAGTCACTGAGACATGGTTCAAGGCTGCAGAGATCACCTCAGCCATGCAACACTACAATGCCTTCCACACATTCAGACCTCAAAATATGCATGAAAGAACCAAAGGTGGAGGTGTATCCATCTTCATTAAAGTCAAATACACCTTGAGATTAGTTAAACAGAATGACTCTCATGAACTACTCCAGGTTCAACTAACTCTAGGTAAAACACCCTCCCACATCATTCTTAGCTATAGATCCCACACCACGAACCAAGAGAAGAACACTGCCTACCTGGACTTGCTAGAGTGACTATACAGCCGAACACCTTAGTCATGGGTGATTTCAACTATCCTTCCATCGATTGAGTGACATACTTGAGCACAAATATGCTCGCCTTGAGATTCCTGGACTTTCTCAATACAAATGCTCTGGAACAGATTGTATACACCCCCACAAAGGACTCAGAGGTACTAACCAACATGGGGGGGTTCAGGGGTCACTACACTATCCCCTGTGTGTTGCCTCCTCTGCTAAGGTCAGACCATGAATCAGTCTTGTTCAAAGTAACAATTGGACAACCACCACAGGAGCAAAAAAACTTAAATATTTCTCCAAAGCAAACTACAGCCTACTAAGTGATGGTATAAAAACTTTCAACCCCCCTGCTCACACAGCCAACAATGACTGCTATGCAGAGGAGTACACAAATGTACTGTATAACTACCTAAATGACAATATAGACTTGTCTGTACCTGAATGGATCAAAACCAGGTCCTCATGAAAAAACAAGCCACCCTAGTGGACCACAGGTATAAACAGGTTATATAACAAGAGGAAGAAACTGATGTATAAGAATAAGAGGGGAAGCAGCCCAGCAGAGGAAGAATAACCTCCACAGACTTCATTTGTTGATAGGAAGGAGTAAGTGCAAGATATTGCCCAAACATAATGACATATTGCTGACCTACATCAACAATGCTGTCATCCACAAAGTAGGGAGAGTGCCACATACATGTTTTATTCATTGTCTGGATAACAATCAGACTTGCGAAACATGGGATAGCATGGAAACATTTATTGATGTTCAAGTCAGGATGATGGTATGTAAAACGTAATCACTGGCACTGTCATTACCAAAGGGATTTGCTCATGCATGAGCAATGTCCACTGCCAATGCAAACAAATGAAACAGTTGTCAATGGAAGACTGCTAAACACTGATTATGTGTGTTTGTAAAGCTTCCATATGTCTGCATATCATTTGCAAATGTAAGAGGTGCAGTGCAGGTATAACGTTACACAATGATGTGCTCAGTCAACGTCACCGTTAAATCCAGTTATCCTGAGTATAACAGCTCATTACCAAATATGGAAGGAGTACAACATGTACTAACAGATACCTTTATTAAACACATCTTACTAAAGCTCATCGCTGAGAAGCTTATTTGTGCGCATGATGGCAACGCATTAGTGCACGTGTAATTCTAATTTGAGTTGTTGACCTTAGAATGGGAAGTAGAAGCACTCGATGGTGATCCTTGCACAAACAAGGATTATAGACAAACAGGTCTGATTGTGATGAAATCTAAAACACATATGTGCTATGGTAATGCTGTGTGTGGCCAGATTTACACATTTGTCATGACAGTACTTTCTCTGGTATTTGGCAGATACACACTTTCATTGTGTTTATCTTCCTTTCATATGTGATAAAAATACCGCTAGTATTATTACCCTCTCTGCTCGTTGCTTGGCAAAAGCAACTGTGTTTCACTGCTCAAAGAAAAAGTAAAAAAATGTAATTTGGACTGTCTTCTTAGCAGAGCAGTCTTAGTGGCATTGAGCAGCCATCAGTACTCTGGACAGTATTGAGAGAAGAAATTCTCCATCACATATCTGTCTCTGCAACGCAAAGTGTAAAGCAGTTGACTTTATCTAGAACACAGATGATTCAGGGTTCAAATCCAACTAGCAGATATTTTTACAAGGATGTCAGAATGCCATTTCTCACCACATTTTGATTAGGAAGGTAAAACTAAATAATGACTATCATAAATGTAAGAACTGTTATGACTGCAGAATACTGGAATGAACTGGAATGAACTAGATGAAAATGGAATGTATGTCTTTCCCTTTTAGTTATCCAGAACTGTGCTGAACAGGTGCCAGTCCATCCTTTATGGGACAGATCATATTGTACCTTTCAGAGTAAAGTCTGCATGCACTGTAATTCAGTTAAGAATGTTTTATTATGTCCAGTGGAGGTAGAGATCAAGAATATTTGCATCAAATCTTAATGTCTGTAGCTTCTGCACTTACACTGTCCATAAATTCTGCACTCAGAATGTAACAGTGCTGATAATTATGTCCTTAGCTTCTGCATATTTCTACCCTCTTGAATAATATAATTAATATTCTGGAATGCTGGATATTTGACATGACATCTTCACTCATTCTCAAGTGTCTATATCAAACGTCTGAGGACTGCACTGCGATGACTTTCTGCATATCACTCCAAATGATCTAACTTATCTAATTGTGTCTAAAGTATGTCCTAATACCAAAACCCTGTAAACGTCTACACACCTCTGTGATCTTGGTTCTCAAGCTTTGTGCCATGCAAACAAAATATGTTTGCACTCACTGTACTGCACTTTCTGTTCTTATCAGTATTCTTGACTGAAGGTTATTTCCACTGATTGAAAGTACATTCACTTAAACTGTATGCAAATTGGGAAGACCTGCTTTAATATGGCTGCATTTCTAGACTTAGGAAAAGACAATACTATATTTTTGTTTTTATGCAAACAGAATACTATATTTTTGTTTAACAAAATACATTTAAATAAAACCTGATCTTACAACTCCTCCTGAGATACCTGAACACATACAGATATCTATCTCTGTACTTACTTTAAAATATGAATTATACAATGACTGGCCATTAGCATTCAAAAAGTAGCACACTGATCGATCAGCCCAACCAACGTCTCCGTTTTAAATCTGAGCATATACCAATGGAAAAATGTCCGGTCACCTGGGCTTTCCCCCATTGGTATATACTGTAACTTTTAATTTTTTTTTTAAACAAAAATAAGTAAATAAAATTAGAAATCTGGACATATGAGAGAGACCAGATAGAAAAAATGCTAGGAAAACCAGGTACATTAGTTGAAACTAAAGAAATGTACCTGATTTCCTTGTGATTCCTCCATTCTGTCTCTCTCCTATCCTTAAAGTGTGCAAAACTTTTGTTGTTTAAAAAAAAAAAAAAAAAAGAAAAGAAACAACAGAGATTTCCCTTTCTCTGTTGCTACCTTTCCAAAACAATGATGTTCTGGGTAAGCATGGGAACACAAGTCCCATATGCATGCTCAGTGCATAAAAACAAAAGCAAGAAGTGGAAGAACACCATGGTGCCATTATGCAAAGATACTTAAGAAAAGTAAGTAATTTTTTCTTAAATAATGTCATTGTTTTTTAGCAATAACTGACTGGTATATTGAAGATTTACCCATGGATGGCTTTATTTAAGCACTTGGGCTTTGCCCTTATGATTACACCACACCAACCATGGGTACATCTTCAATATACCACACCGACGTCACTGGTTATTGTTATTTTTTACAATGGTAGCTCATTAGCATTCAAGTATGTGCACTATGATTGATCAGCCCAAGCAGCATGCCCATTGTAAATCAAGCATATACCAACAGAAAAAAGTCCAGTCACCTGGACTTTCTTCTATTAATATATGCTATGACACATTTATTGAGCTAAGATGTTGAGTGGTACATACTGAGGGCAGTGAAAAATACAAGGAAAATCAGATACTTTCTTTAGTTTTACATAACATACCTGATTTTCCTTATATTTTTGTCCGCTGTCTCTCACACCTAAAAACTACCCACATTTCACAGTAGCAGTGGAGATCTTCTTTCTCTGTTGCTTGCTTTCCAAAGCACTAATGTACTGTGAAAGTGTAGGAATGCAAGTCCCATACACATGTGCAGTACATCGACAAAGCAAGAGAATTTGGAAACAACTCAGAAGAACACCGTGGAACTACTATACAAAGACTTTAATTAAGAAAAGTAAGCAATTTATTTCTTAAATAATGTCATTGTATAATAGCAATAACCAACGTGTGGGTGTGGGTATACTGAAGATTTACTCACAGTTGCCTTTGATTAATCATTTGGGCTTCAGCTCATGATTAAACCACACCAGCCATGGGTAAATCTTCAATATACCACACCCACTCATTGGTTATTGCTAAAACATGAATTGAAGACCGAGGTCCAACCTTAGATTTTTAAGCTTAAGCAAAGTCTGTTCTACTAATTGTATTTATGTAGGATTTATTTCATAACAATTTTCTCTGAAATTACTGAAATGAGATGTACTTCTCTAATTACTTTGTAAATGTATTAATATGGTCTGTGAAGAATTATATAATGATAATTAGAACTAATACAAAATAAGTTTTCTTTATATAGTAAATAAACTTGCAATTTTAATTTTGACATCTAGGTGGCAATTGAGCATTTATTTTCTGTTTGAATTGAAGTCTCTTAACTTTTATGATAAAATTATAGCTTGGCAATTCTTTAATATGTTATAACTGGTAAGCTCTCTTTCTTATACCTCTAGTATATGTATCTTGAAGCATAATTACCATATACTGTATTATTGTTTCTGTAAATCTTCAGCTAAATGTGTTAATAATAATCCTGTTTGCCTTTTTAATTTCTATGCACTGTAATAGATGTCTGCCTTTTAGGTTTGTATCTTAATTATCCTGTAAATATTTGTGTTTCTGTAATAGAAGTGCTTTTGCTAAAACCTATGCTTTCTGTATTTCAGATCTATACCTTTACATACCAGTATCAGTGAATATCTAACTTTCTGTCTACTGTATTAGGTAATGTGCACTATAGTCTGTAATTTAATTAAATTAAGCCTGACCTACTACGGATTGAATATATTAAATAACTATTACTGCTTATTCTTTACATAACAAAAAAAAAAAACTAGAAGAAACAAACACTGTGAAAGTAACGAAAAACTGGAAACCTGTAGCCTGCAAAACCAGCACTGAAATGAGAAATGGTCAGAATAACGTTCAGGACGTTTATTAGAACTAGAAACATTTTCGTCGTTACAAATGAACAACTTCTTCAGAAATAAAATGATCACAACAAGTACTATCAAATTTAACAGTTCTACTCAATGTGTCATGTTTCTGTCAACCAATCATCGAAGGTTATAATGTTTAATTAATTGCTAGTTAAAAAATATTAAGTAAAAGTAGAGATAAAGAAAGTAGGAAAAGTATTTCCTGGCGCAAACAAAAAACTAAACCCAGATGGTTAAATAAATATGCAAACACATATCTTATAAAGCATCTATAAAAATCTATAAAGATATATATAAAAAATAACCAAAGAATTATTAAAGATGTAATAAAAAAGAGAATTAAAAAATTGTAAATGAACCAACTCAGGTTTTTACATTAATACTTAAAGGTAAAACTGGTACACTCAGTATCTGAGGTAACTTTTTAGTTTTAAACAACATGAAATGTTACAGTTGTAGTTAAGACCTGGATAGGAAAATGCGTTAAGTTTTAGTTGCCATTCAAGTTCACAACTTTCAAGTAATAATGATGTAGGACCACCCCTAGTATTATCTAAAATTTGTTCAATTGCCACAAAAGAAAAGGAATGGCCAAGTTTGTCGCTGATGTGTTTGGCTAAAGTGTCTGTTTTGCCTTTAGTAATAGCATAAGTATGTTCATATACTCTGTCCTTGAATTTGCGATCTGTTTTTCTGATGTAAAATGCAGGGCAGGAATTACACAAAGCTAAATAGACAATGCTTTTGGAATTACAGTCAAGTCTGTGTTGAATAAAAAATTTTTATCAGCAATCTGAAATGAATTTGTAGATTTAACATTTTTACACATTTTACAACACCCACATTGGAAACAACCTTTAGTTTTATTAGTGAATTTCAGTGTCTTAGTTTCCAATAAATTCTTTAAGTTGGCACCTCTCCTGTATATAGTAGAAAACTTAGAACCAATCCTGTCAAATAATGCATTGTCCTTACTAAGAAGTTGCCAGTTCTTATGTAAAATAAATTGTATCTGTTCACTGTCTTTATTAAACACCGTAGTAAAGTTAGGTTTCTGTAAAGGGGAAGTCTCGGTCTTGAACTCTAAAGGTCGAATACAAGTACCAGTAAAACTAACGGTGCTTATCACCTGATGTTCAACTACTAGGCTACTGTCTTGTATACTAACAAGTTTTTTGTCATGTAAAATAGCCTTGAAAACACCTGTTGTCCGCTTATTCTGAGCTTCAATTACCAGTTCAGAAATTAATTGGTTAGGGTAACCACGGTTTACAAACATGTTAGTTAGATTGTCACATTCCTTGACAAAGTCAGTTTCTAGAGAACATAATCTGGCTGCTCTGACTAATTGGCCTTTGACAATAGAGCGTTGTTTAATAAAGACAGTGAACAGATACAATTTATTTTACATAAGAACTGGCAACTTCTTAGTAAGGACAATGCATTATTTGACAGGATTGGTTCTAAGTTTTCTACTATATACAAGAGAGGTACCAACTTAAAGAATTTATTGGAAACTAAGACACTGAAATTCACTAATAAAACTAAAGGTTGTTTCCAATGTGGGTTTTGTAAAATGTGTAAAAATGTTAAATCTACAAATTCATTTCAGATTGCTAATACAATTTTTTTATTCAACACAGACTTGACTGTAATTCCAAAAGCATTGTCTATTTAGCCTTGTGTAATTCCTGCCCTGCATTTTACATCAGAAAAACAGATCGCAAATTCAAGGACAGAGTATATGAACATACTTATGCTATTACTAAAGGCAAAACAGACAATGCTTTAGCCAAACACATCAGTGACAAACTTGGCCATTCCTTTTCTTTTGTGGCAATTGATCAAATTTTAGATAATACTAGGGGTGGTCCTACATCATTATTACTTGAAAGTTGTGAACTTGAATGGCAACTAAAACTTAACACATTTTCCTATCCAGGTCTTAACTACAACTGTAACATTTCATGTTGTTTAAAACTAAAAAGTTACCTCAGATACTGAGTGTACCAGTTTTAACTTTAAGTATTAATGTAAAAACCTGAGTTGGTTCATTTACAATTTTTTAATTCTCTTTTTTATTAAATCTTTAATAATTCTTTGGTTATTTATATATATATCTTTATATATTTTTACAGATGCTTTATAAGATATGTGTTTACATATTTATTTAACCATCTGTGTTTAGTTTTTTGTTTGCGCCAGGAAATACTTTTCCTACTTTCTTTATTTCTACTTTTACTTAATATTTTTTAACTAGTAATTAATTAAACATTATAACCTTTGATGATTGGTTGACAGAAACATGACGCATTGAGTAGAACTGTTAAATTTGATAGTACTTGTTGTGATCATTTTATTTCTGAAGAAGTTGTTCGTTTGTAACGACGAAAATATTGCTAGTTCTAATAAACTTCCTGAATGTTATTCTGACCGTTTCTCATTTCAGTGCTGGTTTTGCAGGCTACAGGTTTCCAATTTTTCGTTACTATTCTTTACATAAGTTTATCTTAATAAGCCTGTAGCAAATAATTGTGTCACTTTACCTTTAAAACTAAATACTGAATAATGTGAGGTGGTAACTGCATGCTGTTAGAAATGTGTAACTTAGTATGGATGTTATATTCTGAAATCTGACAGAAATGTACTGTACTGAACTCATAACCAAGTATGAAAGTCATATTCTGAAACTTGTCTGAAATTTACATTAAACTGATACATATTTATACTGAACATCTGAAATAACTGTGTATTAATGTTATATTCTGGAAACTAAGCAAACTAATACTAAAGGAATAGCTTTTTTGCCATTGTTACCTGAGCAGAGCTGAAAGTACAAACTGAAATCTGGTAAATGTTCTATTCTGGAAACTAATCTATCTGTAGAGAAATACTTTTTTTCTGTCAGTATCATTTGAACATAGATAAAATGATAAACTGAAAACTAGTCCTGCTATACAACTGTCTAAAAACATACAAACATTTACATACTTGATGTTTAAGTCTAATCTGCATAAATGCACATCAGTTGTATACACTTTTTAATGCTAAAGAATACTTTGTTTAGATAACTGAAACATTTACTGCAAATGAACAAAACTGAATAAAAACAACAGTCTTCACTTCTGGTTTTGATGATCTTGTCTTTCTGTAGATGACTTGTGCACCACAGCTCTTGCCAAGTACTTTGTACTCAATGCACTGCAGATTCTGTTCTTATCAGCATTTTTGACTGAAGGTTTATTTTTCCCTAAAACTATATGCAAACTGTGAAGGTCTGCTTTAATATGGCTTCATTTTTAGACTTATACAAAGAGAATACTGTATTTTTGTCTAACAAAATATGAAACCTGATCTTACAATAACTGCTGATTGCAAGAAATGTATCAGTAATGCTTGTATACCTGCACTTGTCAAGCTAGCATATAGCATTAATACTTTAGATATAACTCCAGGATGATTGTGTTTAAAATATGATAAACATGACAATGACGCTATGTAATCTAAAATGCAGTTGCACAAGTATGACGAGCACAAAATGTTGTTTATGATTATTATGACTCACCACATATCTGAACTATGTATGTAGGACAGTATGTTTGGTGAAGTGTAAGCATTAGGCTCCATCATAGTAATGACACCAGCAAAGTGATAGAAGATGAGCATGACATCTTTCAACCTACTGAATATGCTACAGTAAAAAGTGATGCAGAGACAGAGGTGGAGACAGATGTAAGAGTTTAGTTTATGGTTCATTTATGAACATCTTTCTAGTGTGTTAGTCTTAGTTATTAAGTTATTCTGAATCTGTCCTACTCTTTACCATGCCTTGTTTGCTGTAAGGATAAAGGCAGGGGAGGGGAATAGAAAAAGTGTGCATACATAAGTAGGATAAGGGCAGTGAACAAGTCTTCTTGTCAGGAATGGAATGTTTGTGCAGATATTTTGTTGCTGTACTATCCTAATGCTATGTTTATGAAATGTTGTAAATGGAGAAAAAATAGACATTTGTCATTAAACATATGACAGAACTATATGACATATGGAATATAACTTTTCATGCTATGCAAAAACATCAGCCTTCAGACAGGTGAATTATCTCCATAAACCACAAAAGAACTTGTAGTTCATCACACCCAGTAGCCTAAGAACTGTTAGAGTAACTTTTGCACAGTATTACCCTTTACTCTGTATTCACATACAGCGGCAGATGTAAGCTTCTTTTACATGAAGATAATCAGACTAGTGCAGGTGATGGCAAAAAAGCACAGCTGCATTATGCCAAGCTCTGTGCAAATGCTGAGGACAAAAAAAGTTTTGTGTGCCATTTCTGGCCATGTGTGTTTTGTGTGATTCTATTTTTGACTAGATTGAACGTGGGAAAAATGGGTTGATAGGACAGTGGTGAAAATGGGGGACAAGTAGAGGGGAGGACACAGGGTAAAGGATACAGGAATGAGCTGGATGGTTGGATGAGAGAACTATAGTTATTCAATTTTTCAAAACTTAAATGTGTGTGTGTGTGTATATATATATATATATATATATATATATATATATATATATATATATATATATATATATATATACATATATATATTATATATAAAAGTTGTTGAATTTGGGCAGTCACCACACCAGAAATGGGTGTCAGTAACAGTATTTGCACAATTGATAGCAGACAGATTAGGTGCCAGACATATTTTAAAGGATTAAATTAAAATAACACTGAAAAGTGTGAAACATGGCAGTGAAATTTGCCGTATGTGTGATATCCAGCCTTTTGACACTTGTTCCACTGTTCAACATTGAAATGTTTATTGGCTTGACTTGAAATCCTTGGTGATTGGAAGGATAAATAGGATGAATTTTGATATATTTTGTTCTTGTAACTTACATTGAGTTTTATTAGCTGGGAATTGAACCCCTGGGATAAAAAATGGAAAAATTAAAACTAAGGTTATTAGTTCTTAGTGCCACAGGAGAACTTCTTTTTAACCATTCTCATTAGAAATATACTAGTTTCAGAATGAAGAAAGATATATTTCAGTCAGGCCTGTATGTCTATGAATTTAAGTGGTCCTAGAACTGCATTCCCATCTAAAAGGCATTATTTTGTTTTGTAAATATGTTTTGGATGGATGGATTTGCATAACCTGAGTAATACAGATTGCAGTATGCTCCATGCATACTTCACAGTATGCTCCATGCATACTTCACAAGACATACTGTCCTAATCACATACTTAGGATATGCAATGAGTCATGATAGTTATAATAAACATATTTTGTACATCTTACCCAAGGAAGTGCATTAGTCACTGCACTTACCTCTTGCATCACAGAGACAGGTATGTGACAACTGAATTTTCTCCACTCAGTACTTCTCAAAGTGATGATGAAAGGTTAGAGCCACTAAACCAGTTTCTGCCACAGAAGGCAGCCAAATTAAAATTTTCACCTTTTTCTTAAGCAGTGAAATATGTGTGTATGCTGTTAGCAGTGTGCAAAAGACGAATAAATAAATAAATAAAAATACAATATGAAATTGTAATGAAAGAAAAACTCAAATATGAGTAATACTTTAAGTATTGCCACATCATAAGTTGTTATTCGACTCATTAGTGATTTGGGCAATGACAATTATTCAGAAAAAGGGACACACGCAAACTTTCATCATCTCATCTGTGCCATACCATATACAAGTTATGCTAGCATACTTTGAATGGGGACTATCTTACTGCAATTAGTGATACTTAGGCTTTGGGGATAAGTAATCTATCAAATATTATACACACCAACATTCATCCTTTCCTTAAATATTTATCACACTTTTTAAACTATTTGTGACATCATGGATAACAAATGGTGTCATTAACAAGTATAAATACTTTTACTACTACAAAAACCTGGTAAAAACAAGTCACAAGGAATTTGGGTAACATATCCATATCACACACATATAGGGTGTGTAATTCATATTCCAGAATAGATGTCAATGCTTTCAGTTGAAACATTATAAAAAGCATTCATGTTATGCATGTGAACCCCACAGAAACTCTTTTTTTTCTGCAAAGTCCCTGTATTTACAGATTATACCACAGAGACAGGCACCTAAACTATGTATTTTATGCACTCATTACTATTTGGAGTTCTTACAGCCACGCACCGATGCCAAGCTCATTTGCACTACTGATGTCAGTCTAAATTTAATTTTTCACTTATTTCATTTTGCAGCGAACCCTGTTCGAGTGTGGCAAGCAGCGCACAAGTGCAGATGGCAAAACAAAAAAAAATGAAAATAATAACAATAAAGCAGTTAATACTTATTGAGAGAATAATCGAAAGGAAAGTTTAAACAATGGAATGGTATACATAGCAAGTGCCTTACAATGACACATTCATCTTTTTCACATGATCTCGTCCCAACTTGAAATTCATTTCTATGACATATTATTAGGATTTTAACTTTCATGTCAAGTCATCCATATCAGATGCTGTTCTTACAACTGTGAAGCTTTGATTATCCAGCAGCAGCACATTCATAGACCAAAATGTACGTGAATATTTATAGTCTGTAAGAATGATTTGAACCATGCATCAACTGTTCTCTTACCCTAATCTTAGTTCATTTATAACATTTGCCACAGAGTCAGACATTTGTCAGTGCATTTTCTGTAGTCATTACTATTCAGGGTGCTGATGGCCTCTAACCAATGTCAGGCCAATTTGCACTACTGAAGGTGAGACACATTAAATTAAGCCAGGAAACGTGCTTGCACACTGCCTAGTAGCATGCACATCCAGAAGGTAATACTAAATAAATATGAATCCTGGCATAACAACTGAAAGGAACCTGAAAATCAAAGTGTTATAGATCGTAATGAGCAGTACAAGTACCACATGACACCGACACATTCATACTTCTCATGTCCCCCTTCCACATGACAACTATCATTTCTATCTCCTGATATCAGGACTTTAGGTAATGCTATGGTAATGGCAAAAGGGATAGGGAGCAGTTGGCACGCTATCATTTTTCCTGCATCACACACAATTAATAGTGACATCATTTCAAATGGCATATGTCTCTGTTAGGATTACTGCCTTAGAGATACTTTAGATATGTAAGGCGTTTTTTCAACTATCATTTTACTTGCTTTTGACTTATCACAACTTAACAAAGTTTCTGGTTTCCATATCACGTCCTTAATAATTCTCACATTCAGTTTCCC
The DNA here is from genome assembly GCF_019279795.1 of Protopterus annectens. Taxonomy (NCBI): domain Eukaryota; kingdom Metazoa; phylum Chordata; order Ceratodontiformes; family Protopteridae; genus Protopterus; species Protopterus annectens. Next base: position 97,943,257 of record NC_056741.1, on the reverse strand, counting down.
ACAACACATTCATATAACAAAACAGATATCCACAATTATTCTGAACACAGTCCAAAGTTATCTGTACATCAGATTCAAACCCAGCATTATTTGACCTAGTTCTCTCAGGTCAACTCACGCACACTTTGTGGTACAGAGACAGCTAGCTAACGGGTTGATTTTCTTCACTCAGTACTGTCCAGAGTGCTTTGGAAAGTGCACTGATGTCAGTTTCAATTGCACTACTTAAAACAGTGTCATTCACTGCTACGATGTGCTGCTAATCAATGGATTGCTTTGCCAAATGGCATGCAAAGGATAAGAAAAGAAAAAGGACACATTCTGACACAAGTACGTTACATATGCATTTCTAATGTTTCCTCAGTTGTATTATCTTACAATGATAGCCTATCTGGATTTGAACCATCAAATCAGGATGTTAAGGACACTTAGTGGAGCTTATCTTCCATATTTACCACATATACAGACATACATTAACAAGACAAATAAGTAGATTACACGTACACAAAAATTTAGGTTACCCATGTACTCACATAATACCAAGGAAATACTCCACACACTGCAGTTTTATTCCTATCTTTTACTGTAACTCATCCTTCTATCTGTGCTTTCCCAAGAACAATGCTATGTAATTTGTATTGCATATGGTATCTGTATGAATCTAATGCACTCCCTTGCATATGCACAATATTTATTAGTAAGAAGCAAGAACTGAAATTTTAAAATCAGTATTTACATTTTATAAACATTGCTGTCCTAACTCAGCCAATGCACTTTCCGACTCCTTGGTAAGTCTCTTCTCCCTAACACACCATAAGTAAGTGTACATCAAAGGGTGTTGACTGTGGAACATTTCTTGCTTCTGCAGTTAGATTAATCCTGGACACCTGCAAGCCATAAGCAGGCAACAATTCACAATGGTCATCCTTGCAGTGCACAGGCATATGCATGCAATTGTGCACATCCTTAGATCATATTTAGCATTCCTGAATACCACAATCTTCACTAAGTATATGGAAGATAATAAGTCTTCTCCTCATTTGCATACTCACAGTGTTCATAGGACTGAATCTGCACTATTTAAAAGTAATTGTGTAGCTAGGCAACTTGCATTGCCGTGGGGATACTGGATCCAGAGAACTTGATTCTGCTTTATATAACCTTGAGGTGATTCATCTACACTGTAAACTTTCTTGCAAAGATATGTTGCTATTTTTTCAGAATGCGTCTAGTTTAACAGTGATGATGGATTGCAATGCCCAATTCACCTACTGATTTATCTGTGTGCCTGTTGGCATAACCTATGTATATCGATTATTTGTCTACATTACAAAGTTTTTTTTTCCTGAGTACTTTTTCCAACTCTTACAGCCATTTTGCTTCCCAGTCTTTTGTACTTTAGCATTTGTTGTCATATTGCAATAATTTCATAAACACTTACCTTTCCTCATTCTCTCACACCACATCACTATCTACTATTCCTCCTCTGTCCATTTATCTACCTGGTCATTTCAATAATTTGTCCTTTCATACTTCAGTTATCATCAGTTTTAAGCTACATTACTACTTGTCTATCTGCAAATTACTATTAACCTCAAAAGCACTCTAGTTTGATCTTTTTTTCTGAATCCATCACAGTATAAATACATTAACTGCTATTGTATTTATAGGTTCATAGGTTGGTACTGGCCTATCTGCCTGAAGGCATATACTAGCCCAGCCACATTGTGCGGTATTCACCGCCCCTTTAGTAGTTCCCTAGACCCTTGTACTACCAGCTAGTACCCTTGGCCCCTATCTAGTAGTGCTGTTGGTGTGATCCCTGGTGTGAACTTTCTGTTACCCATCCACTCATCAAGGTTCCTCTTGAAGAGTGATAGTGAGGGGCTCTGTCTTATGTAGATCGGGACCCTGTTCCATAGTAAGGGAAGTCTCTGTGAATGGAATCTATCCCTCCAGCATGTTCTATTCATTGTTATGTTGAAGTTTATATCCCTAGAGCATGTAGCTCGAGTAGATTTGGTTTTGCTAAGATGGAGCATGTTCAACAATTCTTGGTTGGACATGGCTCTGTACATTAGACAGAGATCGCCTCTGAGAAAGCGGTATGCAACAGAGAACAGTCTTAGCTTTTTCAATCATGCTGCATAGGGCAACTGTTTGAGGCAGGTAATCCTCTTGGTTAGGTACCTTTGTGGTCTCTCCAGCTGCTGGAGATGTCTAGACAGGTACATTCCAATTGGTGCATTGTACTCAATAATGGGCCTGATGAGGGAAGAGTAGAGGGGCACCATTACATCCTTAGATCTTGATGTGAACCCTTTCATGATCAGATGGGTCACATAGAAGGATTTTCTAACCACTTTGGCAACACGGTTATCAAAGGAAAGCTGACTATCTACTTGGGTCCATAGATCCCTTATTTCTTCTTCAGATTTCAGGGGATTACCTCCTATGTTGTAGTTTGCAGGTACTCTGTTTTTTCCAAAGGGGATTATTACACATTTTTTTGCATTTAGCTTGAGACCATGGCTTTGACACCATGCATCAGTCTCATTTAGGCCCTTCTGGAGTTTCTCCATATCGGCCAGAGACTCTGTTATAGCACTCAGTTTGCAGTCATCCACAAACTTAGTCAGCCACATCCCTTCCATGCTTGCACGTACTTCTGAAAAGTATATGCCAAACAGGAGGGGCCCCAGGACAGAGCCCTGAGGCACACCATTATTTAACATTTGTTTACTGGGAAAGTCCAACTGGGACAGAGCCCATTTTCAGTGGAGGCCCAGGGAGAAACATTCTAGACGCATGTCTTTGCAATGTTGGAGAAAACCAAAGTGCCTTCAGAAAACCCACATGAACATAGGAGGACATACAGACTATGCACAGCAGGCACCCCAGCTGAGAATCAAACCAAAGAACTTCTTGCGGTGAGGCAGCAATGCTATCCACTGCACTACTGCACCGTGGTTGCATTTTATTTTTCCATTCAATAATTAACTGATATATGCCAGTTTCTCCCTCTTTGTTGTGCTAAAATGCTATGCTCATATAAGAAATATTTAAAGATCATGTAAATATACTAATGTAATTATAAATGTGCATCTTACATAACTTAAATGTCGAGCTTTTTTCCCCTGTGCCTCTCCTGAAAATGGGTTTTACACAGTAAGACTTTTCCCAGTCAACAAAGACAAATAAAAAAATAAATAAATAATTTTAAAGAAAGCTACCTGTCATAATAGTGTAGAATATTTTGTTTTGAAAATGTGAATAGTTATTATAGAAGACAGAATTAAACATTTTTTGCAAGGTTGGGGGATTATACATGTACAGTCCAAAAAATCTTTCTGCTTTTGATAGCTATGTGTCTGCCCTCCTCATCAGTGGAGATGCCACTATAAAAAGGATTTCTGCACTTCTACATGTACCTTGTGAATTTTTATTGTTAATATTGAAATGTATTACACAGTTATGCAATTGTCTGTATTACAGAACTGTTATATTTGTTAAGTTTAAATATTTCTTTGGGGGTACTCTCAACTTGTGTGCTGTCATAGGGAACATTACCTTTTCAACTGATGTATGCATACATACATACAGTAATTTAGTTCATAGCCATCCTTTTAGTGTATTAGAAAATTATTTTTGTACATTTTAATGTTTCATCTCATAGAGGGCTATGGAGCCCAAGCCACAATCCAGTGATTCTAAAATGAGGTAATTGTCCAGGACTTGTGTCACCATGGAACTTTGCTGTTACAGATAGAAGTAACAAATCTACCCTGAGGAAGAATATAGCAACAGCTGGTCAATGATATAAAGGCTATCAGGGGACATGGGAGAATTTACTCCCAGATACAACACACGGCAAGTGAAATGATCACCTTTGCCTGCCATAGGGCATTTGCAGTCACCCGAGAACAGATGACTATGGGAGCGGGTCCTACTCCTGAACCACCACTGACTGAAACAGAGGTGTTCCTGTCCACTGCCTGTCAGAGATTCAGACAGCTCAGCAGAGGGTTCACACAGAATTGTTGATGTTGGTCTGATGTGGTTGACAGACCCAGAGTGTCTCTAGCAGATGTTCCAGGTATGCAAACATAACACTAGTTTCACAGTAATCAGAGGGATATGTCTGATATATCCAGAGCCAATGAGAAGTGTGGGTTCAAAGATGTGGGTAAGAGAATTCAACTGGTCAGTAGATTTTTGTATCATATTATTCTTAAGCAGAAAGGTATAAACGGAATTGTTCTTCATGTCTTACATCATTTGCCTTTTGACTCTAATCAGCCTTGTTTCCTCTCCTTTGCTTCCTTCCATAGAGGGACATCTGGAATGCAGTTCGCAAGACCACCTGGACATGGTAGGAACACAATTTTTTTGTTAGTAATGTACATAAAGTAGATTTAAGCTTGAGGGAGAACAATATTGTGAAAATAAATTGCCAAAGATTCCAAAGATGATCACAAGGCATTCTATGGCTATGTCAAGAGTCTAAATGGCAATACTCAGATCTGTTCTGAGCTACAACAGAATGGCATTAAATATACTGATCCCAAGGATATTGCCAATATCCCGGGGGATCGATTTAATCCTGAATTCACCCCCCTCTCACACCCTAAAGACCCCATCTAAATACCAAAAGATTGCCAAATTCCGGTAATCACAGCCACACAGGTAGAAACCACACTCTCCAAAGCTAGGAATACAGCATCCATGGGACTAGATGACATCTTGGGCTGTGTACTGCATGAACTACAAAATGAACTGGCACCTCACCTAAGTGTCATGTTTAATCATAGCCTCACCTCAAGCTTTGTGCCCACTGAGTGGTGCACAGCTACAGTAATCCCACTCCACAAGGGGGGATCCACCTTGGATCCCAGGAACTACTGTCCCATCAGTCTGAGGAGCCTGATCTGCAAGGGCATGGAACACATTATCATGGAACTTATAAACAAAGACATTGGCAACCTTCAAACACTGGATCCCACCCAGTTTGGGTTCATAAAGGGCCGATCTTGTCTCCTGAACCTGACTGACTTCTTCAAATCAGTCTCCAGAGCTGTGGACGAGGGTAAGGCGGTCCACACAGCTTATCTGGACCTCACCAAGGTCTTTGACACCATGCCCACTCTGCAGTCATAGATAAACTTACTAAGCTGGGCATAAATCCCTATGTCACTCAATGGGTTGCCAACTGGCTTACTGACAGAACCCAGGGTGTAAATGTAGCCGACTCCAAATCCAGCTCCAGACAAGTGACAAGTGGAATACCTCAGGGTTCTGTCCTGGAACTACTCTTGTTTGGCATCTACTTCTCTGAAGTACAGGCCAACACTAAGGGACTCTGGCTAACAAAGCTCACAGATGACTGCAAACTGAGAGCCATTACTGAATTCCCAAATTATGTGGATATTCTACAAAAGAGCCTTACAGAAACATATGCTTGGTTCCAAAGCCATGGGCTCAAGCTTAATGCCAAGAAATGTATAGTTATCCCTTTTGGGAAAAACATGTACTCATGAATTACCACATAGGTGGCAGTACACTAAACACTGAAAGTGTGATGAGAGACTTAGGGACACAGGTGGACAGTGGTCTCACCTTCGATAACCACATCGCCACAACAGTCAGGAACTCCTTCTATGTGGCACACCTCATCACCAAGGGCTTTTCATCCAGAAAAAAGGAGGTCATTGTCTGACTTTACTCATCCCTCATTAGACCCATTATAGAGTACAACACCCTGTTTGGTATGCACCTCACAAGACATCTGCAACAGCTGGAAAGGCCGCAGAAATACCTCACTAAAAAAATCACAGGCCTAAAGCAGATGTCCTATGCTGACCGTCTAAAAAAACTCCAGCTATAGTCTGTGGCACATCGTCTACTCAGAGGCAATCTCCGCTTAACATACAAGGCCATGTCAAACCCTGAGCTGTTGGACATACTCCACTTAAAGAAATCTCAATCCCTCAGAGCCACATGCTCCAGGGATCTAAACCTTGTCATCACAATAAACAAAACATGCTGGAGGGATAGGTTCTTGACACAGAGACTCCCCATACCCTGGAATAGACTGCCCATACATGTCAAGCAGAGCACCTCCTTGGCCCTCTTCAAAAGGAACCTTGACAATTGGATGGGAGATAGGAAATTCACCCCAGGGATCATGTCAGTCGCCCTGCTAGACAGGGGTCCAGGGAAGTAAGTACTGTGGGAAGAAATATCCAGGAAATTGTTATGGCTAGGCTTTTATAGGCCCTAGGGCCGATAGCCTAATACCAACCTATGAACCTATGAATCTATGTATTGCTTTCATATAAATTACAATTTAACATACGTTTTATATAACAAAGGTTTGATAGATTTCATTCACTATGTCTCTCTTTCTTGAGTTTATTGCTTGTTATCATAATTGATGTTGCCTACCACCTGATGCCAGAGTATCAGTAGACTCTGAAGATGATGGTGATGATGAAGATGCACACTCTGCTGGTGCAGATGTTCAGTCTGCAGCTGAGGTTGTGGCTCCACATCCCCTGCCAGGGCCAGATCCAATACTAGATGACCAAGGCAGTAGCCTGGAGCCCAATAGCTGGGCGGGATGGACAAGTAAGAGAGAGGTAGGTGTGTGTAATGCCCTAGCTAGGGATAGCGGGTGGTAGAAATTTTCTCGGGCTCAAACTCTGTACCTTAGTTACAGGAAACAAATGCCTGAATCCTCTATCTCAATTACCAAGCTACTATTCAAGTGCATTTTCAAGGAGCTGAGTTTCAAATGCATTTTTATGGAATTGTGAAATTACAGTGAAGAGAAGCTTACTTCTGTTCATGCTAAGTCTGTTTATAATGTGCAACTGTTTTGTTTGCAAATGGTATCACTATTGCGCTAGAGAATTAAAAAGCATTGTTAGCAGCAGAATAGGTAGCATACTTAAGTCTGTGGTTTCTATCTACTCCCGCACACATAGATGGCTTGCTGATATTGTGTTGTACTTTAAGGGGAGGGGGTGTTGCAGTCCTGAGTATGTCCTCCTTTGGATAAGATGCCTGGTAACTATGAACCTGTTATCATTTTGCCATCCATTCTCTATTGCAATCTTACCAGCATGCCATTTTTTGATGTAACAAAGGCATTTTATTCTGCAAGGGCAGTAGGTACAGACTTTGTAGATGAAATACTGGAATATAAAGTTGTTTGCTAGCAGCAACTTCTTCATTAGTTACAGATCATTTTAAAGTGCAATTATCCAGATGACTTTTACTCCAGCAGCGATTGTGCATATTGGCTGATATTGGTGGATTGTAATGACAGAAGTTTGAGTGTCCTGTTGTGGCTAAAATATTCTGAATTGGGCAGTTTTGTCCTTAATGGTTCATATATTTATTTCATTGCTTACTGGAAAAATGTTCAAAACTATACATTTAAAACACTAACAAGTGGTGCTGTATTATACACATAATTTAATACAATCAGGAAGGTGAATCAAAGAATTTATGTATGCATGGTCCTAAAAATGTGTGCAAAAGGCCTATGAACTGAAAACTGCCCAACGGTAAACTTATCCACCACTGGCTAGATGCATTTTCTTTTCATGTGGGTTTCACTGTCATTTCAATGACTGTGAGTTTCAAGTGCATAGAACTCTTAATGTTAAGTCTCTTTTCATTGCTTTATTTAACAAATGGCTATCAGTGTTTGTGCTATAAAATTTGAAATTGAAGTCTTAAAATAATCCAAATTGCTGTAGTCAATGTAGAAGTAAATCAAAAAACAGTATGCAAACTGAGGTTTGAACAATGTTTATAGTAATCGGGGAGAAATAACGAAGTAATGGGAGACTGGAATAGCTGCTCCCTGAGTAACACTTCATCCACTGCTCCATCAGTGATTGCTGTGTCTACACCTAGATATGGTAGGCTAAGCAGTCATAGTCTAGGATGCAGTCATGACGCAAGGTCATTCAGCAGACATAGCTCACATTCAGGTAGTACCCTGACTTCTAGCCTGGGCCATGAAGTAACAACGCAACTCTTAGCAGAGGTAGTTCTCATGATTGGGTGTGATGATGCTGAACTAACTACTCTACCATGTATGGCTCACGCCTGTCCAAGATGTCAGGAAGAATTGCTAGCACAGTGTTCGATTCTGTTCTAGTAGGCACACATTGAAAAAGAATATTACCCATACCACCTTACACCAAGGCAAACTATCTAAAATGTACTGTTGACTGATATACATCTCTTGTTGCTGGCCCTGACAACTGTTTGCATTAATATATAAATGTTTTTCTTACTCATACACACACACAAATTTTGCTGGGGTCAACCTTGTTCTCCTGTATCCCCTCCCCCAACCCTGTGCAAATGATGCTGATGGTGCCCTGGTCTTTGTACATTTATTTGTAAGTTAGAGTTGCACATATGTCTGATGCACAGAGTGGAGAGCTAATGCTTGTTTACTCATAAGCTTGCTCTTATGAATATGAATTGCAGAAGAAAGGTGATGATTACTTGTTCTTTCTTAGTTGTGAATGATTGGTTATACAATTGTTGAACCTCAGTTACTATTGTAAGTAATGCAGTCGCAGCCACAGGTATTTCAGTCTTGCTTCCTTCTATACTTGTTATAATAATGTTATTGTTGACCCGTTACATGGTCTATATACAGTGGTCAACTGAAATACTTGATGCATAGCACTGGGCAAAATGTATACCTGTACATTGCAAACATCAGTCATATAAGCTATTACCGACATAACTGTATACCTCAGACAACTGTCCTGTTTAGGGGTGTATACATATTTCCATATAACATTACTCAGTTATATAGTTTTTTTTTTCCCAAGTTTGACCCTTACCTTGTTATTAGGTGCAAATTGTGTCCTTGGGGGGGATGTCTCTGTCTGATACTATCAGAACACAGCCATTACATGGTTAAGTAAAGGTAGTAAATCACCAAACCAGGATAAGACAGTCAACAACCCAAATTTTATTGTATACACTTCCAGGTTTAGCTCTTTCATCCTAGTCTGTGGAGTTCATCAGAATAAAATACACCAACAGAAGTCTCTAATTTATAAAATTTAACCACATTACCTGATCCTACTAAATTCAATTAAATTAAGTTAATCATTTGCTCTCATTACACTTCACATTCACAGATTTAAAGCTATTACACATCAATCTGTACCATATATGCAATATAAAAGATGAATTCAAAAAGTAAAATTATGTAAAAAGTATTTAGTAGATAATTTCCACATGAAAAACTGTATGAAATATAATTTTATTTATTTAACATTTGTTAACTGGGAAAATCCAACCTGGAACAAAGCCAATTTTCAGCAGAGGCTCAGGGAGAAACACTCCAGATGCATGTCTTTGCAACATGGGAGGAAGCCAGAGCACATGGAAGAAACCCACACAAATGTAGGAAAGACACGCAGACAGCACCACAGCCAAGAATCAAACCAGAGAACCTCTTGCTGGGCGGCAACAACATTACTGCTGCACCACTGCGCCATCCATATAAAAATAGATAAAATAATCAAAGTACTAAATTGATACTCTTGAATCAAATACATTATATAGAAAAGATGCTTTGAGTCACAAAATACTACTAATGGAGACTAGGATGAAAGGGCTAAATGTGGATTCAAAGATTAAAAGAAACTTTATTGTCATTTAGGACCACACAGGTGCAACCGAAACAAAATTACAAATGTCAGCTCATGAGAGAAATGCAGCGCAAATAACAGAGATAACAGCAGTATGAGAGAATAACTTAAGAAGGAAAATAACAACACTTGTGGCATGCAAGAGGTAGTTCACATCACATAAACACACTGAATACCCGTTATCCAATGATAAATAATAAATACCCACCACCAAACCCCTTCACCATTAAGAGAGAATAAACAGAGACTAGTGAACAGCAGGTGTTTAGTTACAGTGTTGCATTTGTTAACCTTAGATGTGAATCAGTATAGTTATCATATTGTGTAATAGTAATATTTATTTATTTGCTTTTGAGCAGAGGCCTGAGGAGAAAAGTTTCAGTTACAAAAAGTATAAACAATACAAAAAAAAACATAAACATAAAACAATAAAATGAATATGAATATAGAGCATAATTATTAGTAAAAACATAATAGATCTATGCTATACAGACAGCAAAACAGACTGCTACCTGCAAACAGAGAGTAAGAGCATAGTTAAACAGTAGGCAGTAAAAACAACAGTTAAAATATGACGTATTAATATCTAGATTTTGATAAAATTTGTCTGCAGGAAGAAAGACAAAGATGAGGACCATGTCAGAGTACTAGTAGAGAAAGAGAGGAGGACAGAAAGGATGAGGAGAAGTTATGTCAGGTTGGAGTAAGGCAAAGCCAAGACCATCTTTTGTGCATATAATTTTTTAGCATTTTTTTGAAATGGAAACAATTAGTGGCAGCTCTTTGGTGTGGTGGTAGTTGATTCCAGGAGTGAGCAACTGAATGACTATACTGAAGTTTACCTATTTGTTTCAGGGGCTTATACATGTCCAGGAGATGTTAACTGGCACTATGGAGGCAGAGTTTGGGAGCACAGGGAGAGATTAGAGTGGAGAGAGCAGGACAATGTGAGGGATTAGTTAGAGTCAAGTGAATATGGCAAAGTTGTGGAAGTAAGAGTTGGTTGTGGACTTCAGGCCATAGAAGATGTAGGGTAGTGCAGTGGTGGGAATGATAGGGAAGGTTTGCAGAAAAGGTAGCAATTTTATTGTAGGTGGATTTGAGTTTAGTCATGAGGTTGGATTGTATGTTAGCGAATATCGATGCAGCATAGAAGAGAGTAGGCAACAGAAATGCTTGTGCTGCAGAACATTTAGTGTCCTTACTAAGGATTTTTATTCCTGTATAATAGGCCCAGTTTTTGGTGTGTTTTTCTGATGGTTTGTAGTATATGGATATCAAACTAAAGCTGGTCATCAATAACAACACCAAGGAGTTTAGTTTGAGTTTAGAGTGAGATGGTAGTATTATTGAGAGATGTGAGTAAGAAGGCGGTAATTGCTCAGAGTAGCAGGATTAAATGAAAAAAGAGGCTTCAATGTATCAGAGATTATAGCTGGTGTCCAAGTTAAGTTTCACAGCTGTAGGATACAAGCTGTTCCTGAATCTGGTAGTCTTACAGTGGAAGCTGCGGTACCTCCTTCCAGACGCAAAAATGGTAGGAGCAGACAGTGGAAGCCTGGCCTTTTTGCGATTTCTCAGGAGATGTAGCCACTGTTGAGCCTTCTTAACTATATGGTTGGTATTAAGAGTCCAGGAGAGGTCATCTGAGATGTGAAGGCCCAAGAATGTGGATGTTTCAACTTTCTCTACTACCTTCCCTTTGATAGTGAGTGGTTGGTGAACTGTTGCCTTTCTCCTGAAGTCCATAATCGTTTCTTTGTTTTATTAACATTCAGGTCCAGACTGTTCCTGTCACACCAGGCAATCAAAGTTTTCACCTCATCCCTGTAGTGATGTTCATCTCCACCACTAATGAGACCCATAACTGCGGTATCATCAGCCAGTTTTATAATATGGTTTGTGTTATGTTTTTGCAGTGCAGTCGTGGGCGAGAATGGTGAAGAGCAACGGCATGAGCACGCAACCTTGGTGAACACCAGCATTCAGCACTATGCAGTGAGAGGCTAGGGCATGAGCACGCAACCTTGGGGAACACCAGCATTCCGCACTATGCAATGAGAGGCAAGGGCATGATCACGCAACCTTGGGGGACACCAGTGTTCAGCACTATGCAATGAGAGGCAAGGGCATGAGCATGCAACCTTGGGGGACACCAGCATTCAGCACTATGCAATGAGAGGCAAGGGCATGAGCACGCAACCTTGGGGAACACCAGCATTCAGCACTATGCAATGAGAGGCAAGGGCATGAGCACGCAACCTTGGTGAACACCAGCATTCAGCACTATGCAATGAGAGGCAAGGGCATGAGCATGCAACCTTGGTGAACACCAGCATTCAGCACTATGCAATGAGAGGCAAGGGCATGAGCACGCAACCTTGGTGAACACCAGCATTCAGCACTATGCAATGAGAGGCAAGGGCATGAGCACGCAACCTTGGTGAACACCAGCATTCAGCACTATGCAATGAGAGGCAAGGGCATGAGCACGCAACCTTGGTGAACACCAGCATTCAGCACTATGCAATGAGAGGCAAGGGCATGAGCACGCAACCTTGGTGAACACCAGTGTTCAGCCCTATGCAATGAGAGGCAAGGGCATGAGCACGCAACCTTGGGGAACACCAGCATTCAGCACTATGCAATGAGAGGCAAGGGCATGAGCACGCAACCTTGGGGAACACCAGCATTCAGCACTATGCAATGAGAGGCAAGGGCATGAGCACGCAACCTTGGGGGACAGCAGCATTCAGCACTATGCAATGAGAGGTGTTGTTTCCAGAGCATGTTCATTGGGGTCTGCCAATCAGAAAGTCAAGAGTCCAGTTACATAGGTGCTTGTTTAACCTGAGTTTCACAAGCTTATCCACCAGTTGCCTCAGTATTAAAGTGTTGAACACAGAACTGAAGTTGATGTACAGCAGCCTTACGAAGTTGTTCCTCCCTTCTAGGTGTTTTAGTGCAAGGTGTAGTGCAACTGATATCACATCCACAGTCAATCTATTTGCCTGGTATGCAAACTGGAGTGGCTCGAAGGACTCAAACACTTCATGACATTTGAGGATAAGGCGATGGTTGGCAGTCATTGAGGCAAGTAGGGTTGGGTTTCTTCAGAAGTGGGACAATACTTGTTTCCTTGAAATGCAAGGGAACTTTCCCCATAGCATGGGATGAGTTAGGTCTACACAATATAATTTGAGTGGTTGACTGATTCTTGTTTGGTGATTTACTTTTTTTTTATTTTTTCTTATGATGGCATTGGGTTGTCACTGGTTAATTAATGGTTGTAGAGTTTGATAGGCTTCAGTTTTTATATTTGTGTATGCATGGAATCTTATGGTTTGACTTAGGTAGTAAATCGTGTGCTATCCTTTGCCTCTTAGTGCCAGTGCATATTGTGCACTACTACACTTGACAACATCATCTGCATCTGGTGGGTGTCCCTCTGACTATTCATCTGTATCTGCTGCTGGCCCTATCTGTGGTCCTTTAAACTGTTGTCCTGCCCCTTGCTGTCCTTGTTAAAGTCATTTCCTGAGAATTGTATTATGTAAAATGGTGCAGATCATGAGTATTTGAGTTTGAGTGAATGTAGTTTGATCATATTGCAGGGCACCTCCTGATGTGTCTACACCCTGGAATCTTAATTTGAGCAAGCCAATGCCACATTCTGTGATATTGCTAGTTTGAGCATGGACGTCACTGTACACTTGCTCAGTGGGATTGTGAGGAATTCTAATAGGTATCATGATCCAGGTCTCATGATCCAGGGCTCTAGTGCATCTGCATTCTGCACTAGATGCCCTTGTGGAAAGTCATCCCTAGCAAACATTGCGTGCAGTTCACAGGTGTGTCGTATCTGTGAGTTGTGACAATTTCCTCACTTACCTGCACATACATATTGTAGATGATCCCTTGAGCATTACAGACAACATGGTTGTTTATAGAGTGGTATCCTTTCCTGTTAATTTACCTGCTTCCCTGTTTATTGGGTAGAGCCTTGATTTCTATGTGCGTGCAATTTTTGGCTCCCAAGAATTCTAGGAAGGGTGCTAATGCATAAAACTCCTGCATGGTTCATGCTCTCTCAGAAATGATCCCTTGCATATTGTAGCACTGCATTTGAAATTCAATGAAATATTCTGCAGGCTGATGTCTGTGACACTCCCTAATATATCCCCTGTAGGCCTCTGGAAAGTCCCAGCAGCTAGGATACTTAATGCTACATATACTTTTATAGATAGATTAATAGAATTCAAACCACTGGGTTGTGTTGTAAGGCAAACACCTTAACCATTAGGCCACCCTCCTTGAGGCCTGAGGTGGGACAGTAGTGGTTGCATCACTTCTCTAGCATTTCCTTGTTCACCCTGTATAGCTCTGCAATTTTTGTGTCTTGTAGTCCATGATAAGTCAAAGAGGGTCTAAACACCCTTCATCATCTTCTTGCTTGAGGTCTGGCAGTAACAGCAGCAGCAAAAACATCTTGAATTAAATCCCAATATAAATCCATGTTAAGTGATGGCAGCAGCAACCCCCTAACATTTTTTTCTGATTGTAATTGTGCCTGAATTCTAAAAGGTTTAGGTATACAGTGCAGAAGTATACAGTGCAAAAGGCTTCACTAAGTATACATGACTACTTTATAGCTTCCTGGATAGCTGTACCATCTTGAATTGGTTAATTAGCATGTAACTCAGATATTTATGCATTCATTAGCACATTCTGTCATTTCACTTTGTCGTTTAATGAATACCAAATAGCATTCTATCTCCTTTGCAGCAAGCTGCATACATGATAGTAGCACTTAGTGTAGGAATTTATGAATCTGGCCAATTTTGTATAGCAATGCTCTATATACCTACTGTAGACAATTCAGCCTCCGATGGCATATTACCTTAGCTATTGATATATCTCTTGAATCAATAATCTAATATTTATTGACCCAAGTTAATAAAACTATTCATTCCGCTATCAGTTTATATGAAGTAGCACAGCTAATCCATATGACCACAAGGACAGATAAAGTTACTGAAAGAGCAAATATCTTGAACTGGATAATGACACCAGATCCCACCAAAATTACCCATGCAGGAAACATGCCTGAAACAATTAATGATTTGCTATATGGAAACATACCAAAATTCATATAGACAAACATCAAACATAAAACAATAAAACATACAGCCAGATTTGATAAAGAAAGTTTCTTTATGTATAGCAGCTGAGAGACATTAAAACAATGCATTTAGATGATGCAGTAACTCTTTTCTGCAAATCCTGCTTCTTATTATTAAACTGCCTTACACCTCAATATAGAACAAGAGTCAAATAAAAATCTACACCACGACTAACACTTAGAAAAGCTAGTGCATAACAGAGGTAAAGCATAATAAATAACATTTAGGGGGAAAAAAACAGGCAACAGTATCATTAGTTACGAAATGTATCATTAGTTACGAAATGTAACTAAGAATACCATTCTAATGCTAAACAAAAGTACTTTACAAGTCTACAAGAAAGCACAATAAAGCTTTAAAACAGTTTTCTTCAATAGTCAATAAATGTATTTATTATTTTTTAGTAAAGCATCACAACCCTGCCATTTCAAGAATAAAAAGTGAAAGGAACTCACAAAGTGATGTAAAAATATATTTAATAGTAAAGCTTTTGAGATAAAAGTCTTCTTCAGTCTTAAAATCATACTAAAACACATTTTCATATATATATATATATATATATATATATATATATATATATATAGGTCGTCCTGATAAGGCTGAAAGCTGAGAAGAATGACAACGAGATAACCGACACCAGAAGATCAACAACGGAGAAGACCAAAAGTTGAAAATCCCGATGCTGAAAACATCAACATGTTAAGGTAAGTGTGCAATAGGGACAGATGTTAGGGTCAGGGTGCAGGTAAGGTAAGTGTGTGATAGTGACAAACTTAAGGGTTAGGGGTGGATTAAGTGAGTTAGGGTTAGGGTGCGGGTAAGGTAAGTGTGTGATAGTGACAGACCTTAGGGTTAGGGTTAAGATCAGTGCATAGATAGTTGTGTATGTAAGGTTTAGTGTAGGTTTGTAAGGTTGTTGGTGGGCTTGTGTTTTTCGAAAAAGGTATTTGTTTTGTTGATTTTCGGGATTGTGATTTGTTGGGCATGTAAAGTTTTGTGTTTTTGAACTTTCGGTTTTGTGGTGTTGGTTATTTCTTTGTCGGTGTTTTGGCATGTTGGCGTCATCAGGTAGACCCATATATATATATATATATATATATATATATATATATATATATATATATATATATATATATATATATCACATGAACAAATTCAAAACAATAAAACTGTAGCAACAATAAAATAATTAAAATAGTTAAGTGCTTATGTCATGGAAAAAGAGACCTTATCTTAAGAACAAGTTTTAAACTCACAGTATCATTCAGCCCTCTGGGCACATCTGGTTGAAAGTTATTGTTCCGTCTATATTCAACATTTTCAGTATTCAGCACAACATTCTCTCCTCTAATACTTCTTTCCATGATTTTTGATAACCCTAACTGTAAAACTATGTGTTTTATCTGAGGTTATATATTTAGCCAAGTCATTACGCTCAACCTCCCATTGTATGTCAGATAGTTGTTGGGCTATTCTTTCTTTTAACATCCTGTTGATTTTTTCAACATAAAATGAAGTGCATTTTTCACAGGTGGCAAAATAAACCACATTCTTGGTTTTACAAGTGGCAAACGTGTGAAAATAAAATGTCTTACTTGTATTAGGGTGCACGAAAACATTGTTGTTATTTATATAGTGACAAAACTGGCATTCATAGCAAGGTGCAGCATTTTTAGTTTTTATTATAGCATTCTTAAAAAAAACATTTGTAGGTCTTTATAACAAAGCTGTTGTTTCAGATCCCTGCATTTCCTAAACACAAAACTAGGTGATGAACCTAAAATTTCTTTAACCACATCAGATGTACGCAAGTTATTTAACCCTATTAGTATGTGCATTATATTGTATGATATATCTAAATGTATTTCTGGAAGTACTATCCATAATATTAATTACAGTCTCATTAGTTGGACATTTTTCTATGTCTGAGAAATGTTGTCTAGCTAGGCCATCTCGATCACTCGATACTTGTTTTTTATTTTCTTCTAACAGTTTAATACTATAGCCCCTATCTTTAAACTCTGTGACCACTTCATCTAGCTGTTTGATACAGTCAGGCATATATGTATTTAGCCGACTGGCTCTAAAGAACTGACTGCGCGCAATGCCTTTGTATATATGGGGGGTGCATACTAGTTGTGTGCAAATATCTGACAGTTTGGACTTCTTTTTTTATAGATTCTGGTACCTATTCTATTATCTTTAATGTATACATTAATATCCAAAAGTTTATGTCTGATTTTGAATAACTAGGTTGAAACTTCAAGAAGGTATTAGTAGTAGAATCAATATATATATATATATATATATATATATATATATATATATATATATATATATATATATATATATATATATATATATATATATATATATATATATAAATATTCTAAGGTTTCAGTACTGCCCTGCCAGACTAAAAATACATCAGCCACAAAGCACTTAAAAACTGTATGTTTCTAACAAAAGCACTACTGTCAGAGAATATATTCTCATTTTCCAGATAAAAAGTGGAAGACTAGCACAAGTGTTTGCATCTGCTGTACCCATTGCCACTAATTTCACCTGATGGTACAGGGTTTTATCATACAAAAATACATTATTACATAGTACAAATTCTAACAGACTATAGTCCAGACTATCAAAACTAAAAACTCTGCCGGTGGCTTTCTCATCACAAACTCTGTTAGCAGAACCTGGAACTCTTTCCCAACCAAAATTACTTTGCTCAACTCCCTGAGCCATTCAAGACTAGACTTAAACAACATTTGATGTTAAACTGGCTATGTCACTATAGTAAACCCGACTAGCTCTTCTTGACAATGAGATTAAAATAGTTATTTTGGCTTATCTGTGGCACTATCCTGACCTTTACCTTGTCTAACTCTAATGTGTTTTGGCATGTAACCACTGTAAATATTGTATCTGCAAATAACTGTATGAGTTAATAACAGCATGCCTAGCTGACTTGAACTACTTAATGAAGACCTACTATCTGATTTTCGTTAACCCCAGAACTACAATTATTTGCCTAGGTATGTAACCTCTGTATAAATTGTAATACACCTTATTGCTTGCTTGTATATGTTAACTACTGTAAATACTGCATTTTAATCTAATTTTGGTGACCTTGGAACTTTTCTCCTGGGGCCTCTGCTGAAAATGGACATGTATCCAGTCAGACTATCCTGGTCAACAAATGCAAAATAAAAATAAAATAAAATAAAATAATAGAGCACACAGAGCTTCTATTTGAGTGCTGCTCTTGTCTGTATACATACATACTTACATACATACATACATACATACATACATACATACATACATACATGCATAGATGGCATCTAACAGCTTGAACTCCATAGTCATTAGTTCTGACAGTAAACAAGGAGTTTACATCTAGTGTTACAAATGCTATTTCTTTGAATTTATCTGTTACAGATTCAGATTCATTGTTTAGTTGTCTTTTATGTAATTGCATAATAAATTATCTAGTGTCTTTAATATAACTTTTAACTAACCTTAGACAAGGTTTCAATAATGTTTTCCAGAAAAATGGATATAACTATGTCTCCCACCTAGAGCTCAAAACAATTGGCCTCCTTGGGATCTTAGCTAGATCTTTATGGATCCTTGGAAGACCATATATAACAGGTATAACACAATGCAACACTTCCATATACATGTACTCATTCAAAGTAATACAGTCTTTAACTTGCATATCGTAGAAATGCAACTAGCAAGGAAAAATCAGCTGTTGAACAGAGCTTGTATATGCCACTTTAAATGTACTATCATCACTTAATGACAGCATCATTCTATCATTATGTAACTTTTTATCCATTACCACTATAGCCCTAACTTTATCTGCTTGTTTAATAATAATTATTTCATTTTTTTTTTCATTCAGTTCTTTCAGAGCTAGATTATCATTTTTACTTAAATTATAAAATGTATGTTGGTTATTTGTATTAAACATTTCATAAAATTGTTTTTCACACATTGTTCGAAAAGCCCTCAAGAGGGGTATGCTTTTAGGTATAAAAGAACTTTTGCATTTGCACTTAGATATATTCACAGCAGTAACATTGTTTTTAAAAAGAAATTTTAAGTTAAGATATCTAACAGACATTATTAAATCTGTAAGGGTTTCACTAATATCACCAGCACAAAATTCAGCCCCTAAATAATAGCTTATACATATCAGAAGTCAGAGTAAAACTAGAAAGATTCAAAACCCCATTAATAATTTTATACTGAGTATCAACATTCATACATTCCATGTGGCTATTGAGTTCATTTTGCTGTATGTTTGACATCTGTTGTTTGTGTAAACAGTCTGATCTGGTTGCTTCTTCCTTCTGCCTAAACTTCTCATTGAATTGGATTTTTTTTCAAAGGACAACTCTCTCTGGCAGTGGGACACTCATTAAAAAAGACACTGTAATTGTTTGAAGAATTTTCAGATACAGCTGCAGTAACAGAGGCACCAGAAACAGAGGCCACTATTTGATTCAGGGCTTCCTTGCTAGGAGGTATGATGACATCATGCTGAGTATTCAAAACCTCTGTTCCCATGGCCCCAGGCAGCCCAATCACATCAAGACCATTCAGAGATGTTCTTCCCTCTTTCGTCTGCTCATCATCCATTCTCATCCTCTGATTGGCTGAACCAGTGGCTGTCTTTCTGAACTCAGTTCTTGGCAAAGAGAAAATACAGCCATTTTTTAAAGTCATTATGGTCTCTAATACATTTTCTTTTTTTAACAGAAATCATATTGCTTTCATATTTAGCCAGAGCATCCCAAAGCAGTATGTAAGCCATTCAGTATCTCTGGTTGAAAACTGTGTGAGGATATTAACTGGGGAAGTTATACGTTCATAGGTTCATAGGTTCATACTAGGCTATCTGCCCTAGGGCATTTATAAGCCTAGCCAGAGTGTGTTTGGCTTTTGCCACCCATTTTAAATTAATTTTGCTGTGCCCTTTTTCGAGGTTAGTATACTGTGCCTCTGTGTAACAGTGACACAGAAGTGATACCCAGAGTAAACCTATGATCTCCCATCCACTCATCAAGATTCCTCTTGAAGAGAGTCAATGAGGGACTCTGCCTAACCTGGACTGGGATTTTATTCCAGAGTGAAGGGAGCCTCTGGGTGATGAATCTGTCCCTCCAGCATGTCCTATTTATTATAGTGCTGAGGTTTAAGTCTCTCGAGCACGTAGCTCAAAATGATTTGGATTTTCTGAGGTGCAGCATGTCCATTAATACCAGGTTGGACAAGGCTTTATACATCAGGCACAGATAGCCTCTGAGCAGGCGGTATGCCACTGAGTAGAGCTGGAGTTTCTTTAACCAGGCAGCATATGGCATCTGTTTGAGCCCTTTGATCCTCTTGGTGAGGTACTTTTGGGGTCTTTCCAGTTGCTGTAGGTGTCTAGTAAGGTATATCCCAAAACAGGCATTGTACTCAATTATGGGCCTGATGAGGGATGAGTAAAGAGGCACGATTACCTCCTCTGTTCTAGATGTGAATCCCTTCATGATTAGGTGGGCTATATAAAATGTTTTTCTAACCACTTTGGCCACGTGGTTGTCAAATGAGAGATTGCTATCAACTTGGGTGCCCAGGTCCCTAATTACTTCTTCTGTACTTAATGGATTACCACCTATGTGGTAATTTGTGGGCACTTTGTTTTTTCAAAAGGGGATGACTATACACTTTTTGACGTTTAGCTTGAGGCCATGGCTCTGGCACCAGTTGTCTGTTTCTATGAGGCCCTTTTGCAGGATGCTTGTGTCAGCTGGATAGTCGATTATGGTGCCCAGTTTGCAGTCATCTGCGAACTTAGTCAGCCACAGTGCTTCCATGTTGGCCTGTACCTCCAAGAAATATATGCCAAACAAGAGAGGTCCCAGGACTGAGCCTTGTGGGACACCACTTGTAACTGGTTTGGAGTCTGACATGGCTCCAGCAATTCTAACCATGTGGGTTCTGTCCTTGAGCCAGTTTGCAACCCATCTAGTGACATAGGGGTTTATATTTAAGCTGGTGAGCTTATCTATAATGCCCGAGTGGGGTATCATATTGAAGGCTTTTGCGAGGTCCAGGTAGGCTGTGTGGACCACCTTCCCCATGTCAATGGCCTTGGTGACTGTTTCAAAGAAATCAACCAGGTTTAAGAGGCAGGATCTGCCCTTAACAAAGCTGAACTGGGTAGGATCCAGTGTCTGTAGGTCCCCAATATCTTTATTTATGAGGTCCATGATGATCCTTTCCATAGCTTTGCAGACCAAGCTAGTCAGGCTTATGGGACGATAGTTTCCAGGATCCATTGAGGCACCACCTTTGTGGAGAGAGACCACTGCTGCTGTACGCCACTCTTTGGGTACATATCCTGTAGTAAGGCTGAGATTGAACAGTAGATTTATGTTTGGGTTTAGCTCTTCTTGGAGTTCATGTAGGACGCAGCCCGGGACACCTTCTGATGCCATTGATGCTGTGTTTTTTGCTTTGGAGAGGGCAGCTCTTACCTGAGCATCTGAGATGTCAGAGGGGCAGCACTCTGTTGGGATAGATATTTGCCCTTTTGGTGGGGAGGGGGGAGAAGTTTGCGTTGAACCTGTCAGCTTGGATGTTGGCAATGTCTGTGGGTTCGGTGTATTTTTTGTCATTTTGGATTAATTCTGAGCATATCTGGGAATTCCCACCCAGGTTCCTAACATAACTAAAGAGAGCCTTGTGATTATCCTTAGTGTTATGTGCAATTTTTCTCTCGAAGCTGGCCTCAGACGATTTTATGAGTGCCCGTAGTTTTTTGCTAATACTGATCAGAGATGCTTTCCCTTTTTAGGATTTTGCTCTATCATGTAGTAGCTTCCTCCTTCTATTGTATAGTTTGTTTATGGCTGGGGTCCACCAGACAGGACGTCTGCCTTTGGAGGATTGGGTCTTGGTTTTATTTGGGATTGCATGATCCATGCATTCCTGAAGGTGTTCATAGAATGCATTTATAAAGGATTCTGCGATCTGGGCCGTATTTTCCACAGGCCTGGAGGCTTTGAAGGATTCCACCTCAGTTTTGAGGAGTGTGAAATTTGCTTTAGAGAAGTTTTTCACTGTGGTTTTCAGGGCAGGGAGTGGAGTCGGGATGTGAATATCCAGTGAGATTAGTTTATGGTCTGATCTTACCAGTGAGGGATACACTTCTGGTCTGGACCACAGAGTCCCCATGTTGGTGATGATCAGGTCCATTATGTTTTCCCCTCTTGTGGGAGTGGTAACAAGTTGTTCCATAGCATTTGAGTTTATAAATTCTAGGAACCTTTGGGCTAGGGTGTTGGATCTAGAGTAATGCTCCCAGTCTATGTTTGGGAAGTTGAAGTCGCCCAATATAATGGTGTTTGGAGAGACCTTCATATTTTCCAGTGTTCTCAGGAAGGCCGAGTGGGGTTCCTGGGTTTGGGAGGGTGGTCTGTAGCAGGCTATAAACTGGAAGGCAGTTTTACCCACTGTTAGTTGCACATGGATAGTCTCTGATGCTTTGTGCTGTGCCACCAACCT
This sequence comes from Protopterus annectens, assembly GCF_019279795.1. Classification (NCBI taxonomy): domain Eukaryota; kingdom Metazoa; phylum Chordata; order Ceratodontiformes; family Protopteridae; genus Protopterus; species Protopterus annectens. The sequence goes on along the minus strand of NC_056741.1, from coordinate 97,920,813 downwards.
GGAAGTGTGGGTATCTTTGACGAATATTGATACTCCCCCTCCTTTTGTGGTTCGGTCCAAGTTTTGGGGCCAAAAGCATGGTATAAGGTATAACCTGGTAGTGTTGGGGTGCTCTCGGGAGCCTTGAACCAGGTTTCTGTTACTGCACAGATATTGATGTTCTCCATGCTAAGGAGGGTTTCGAGTGCGTGCATCTTGAGGTTTAGACTTCTGGCATTGAGTAGCATTACTCTTAGTTTCTTATCCCTTGTGATACCTATGGAGGTGGGTTTGTCTTTTGAGCCTTGCCTAAAAAAGGCACTATGGGGGTAGCAAGAGCCTTTGCCAATATCCGAAAGCCCAGGGGTGACAGGTGCAAGCCGTCCCTAGCGAAGCATTGTGGCTTATCGAGCATGTCATCCCAGGCTGACAGGCATTGGATCTCCTTTGAATGACAACAATACTTAAGCCAATTGTTGAAATTGATCATCTTGTCTTCATATTGTGGCATCATTCTTGATAAGGGTAAGATGCTACTCAAGGTCAGGGTCATACAGGCCTGGGATACATGCTCAGAGAGCTCCTCTATGTCTCTTTTCATGTAGTCCAGGGAGGTACATCTCAGGTCATTCACACCAGCATGGACAATGACTGAGTCATATTTGTACTTGCCTTGGAGTGACCTGAGTGCTTGTGTTATGTGGCGGATCCTAGCGCCTGACAGGCAGATCACCGTGACCTTTTCCTTGTTCAGCCTGGTAAGTGGGACATCAGTGTGCCTGACGGTAGAGTTTCCTATTACAAGTGTATCAGGTGTGTTGTTTAGCCTTAAGGGCTGTGACTGTTCGGCACACTGGCTTTGTGAGCTATGTGTTGCATGTGTTTTGTTTTGGGGTAGCGGTTGCTTGGGTGTCTGCTTTGGAGGTCTCTGCTGCTTAGCCATATTTTTATTTAGAGCCACTGAGTATGTTTTTGTGTGTTTATGTGTTTGGTTTACTGTCGTGGTAGGTCTATGTGAGACTGGAATTGTAGTGAGTGTGGTTTCCTTCTCCTCCTGACTGGTTTCGCCAGTACTGAGTTGAGAGAGCTTAGCCTCCAGTATGGCTATATGGTTGCATCTCTCACATGTGTTGGAATTTGTTGGGAGGAGGAGAGGGTTGTCTGTGTTTGAGCCCTTTGATCCTCTTTGTGAGGTACAATTGGGATCTTTCCAGTTGCTGCAGGTGTCTGGTAAGGTACATCCCAAAAGGGGCATTGTACTCAATTATGAGCCTGATTGTAACATTGCCTCAAGATTCCCAGATTCACCAGCTGGACCGGAGAGGAGATTGACAACTGACCTTTGGACATGCTAGAATAGTATTGGGAATTCCTTTATAATTGAAAAAAAAGGGCCAATGGGGAACAAGGTACTCAAGGGGAGTTTGTGAGGGTGTAGTGCTTTTAATTTTTTAGTGCTGACTTATATAATTGCTTTAGTGAGCAAGTGCCAGGTAACTTAAATGCAATGTGTTACAGGTAACTTAAATGCAAAAATGACAAACAGTAACTTTCTTTCAAGTGAAACAAGGAAATAAGTACAGTAAGCAATGCAGATATCACTAGGGATCAACAGAAGCGCTGAAAAGCCGCGTTTTAGGTGGAATTAGCGTTTCACGGAAATAACAAGTAAACAAACAACAAGCATACAAACAAAGCTAGATTCAGCAGACCTGGATCTAGTCTATGCTACAGCAAACAAGGTGTACCAATTTCAGTAAGAAACAGTTCAAATATGCAGGCACTATAAGCCTTTAACCAGAAATTCCCAGCTCAATAGGAAAATAACTGGCCTGAAGCCCAAGTGCTTAAACCAGAATTAATACACTTTTAGAATAACAGACACTGAGCCCTCAATCAGCAGTTCCCAACTTAGAAGGATGTAAGCTACCTGTTCTGCCACTACAGTGCAGACCACAAACCTTCTTAATGTAAAACAACTGGTCTGAAGCCCAAGTGCTTAATCAAGTTACTACCAAGCAGTAATAAATACAATTTAATACTTTAAAGAATGCCTGGATTAGTGCTCAAGTTATACAAACAAAGCTAGATTCAGCAGGCCTGGATCTAGTCTATGCTACAGCAAACAAGGTGTACCAATTTCAGTAAGAAGCAGTTCAAATATGCAGGCACTATAAGCCTTTAACCAGAAATTCCCAGCTCAGAAGGGCAGAGTCCAACCTCTCCTCCCACAAGAGTGCAGACCACAAACCCTTTCAATGTAAAATAACTGGCCTGAAGCCCAAGTGCTTAAACCAGAATTAATACACTTTTAGAATAACAGACACTGAGCCCTCAATCAGCAGTTCCCAACTTAGAAGGATGTAAGCTACCTGTTCTGCCACCACAGTGCAGACCACAAACCTTCTTAATGTAAAACAACTGGTCTGAAGCCCAAGTGCTTAAACTAAAAGGCTTAGAATGAGTTACACCAAGCAGTAATAAATACAATTGAGTACTTTTAAGATGACGCAAAAGCAAAATAAAGTAGGAAGAAACACAAATACAGTAAAAGCAGATAATAAGTTGCCAAAAACTGAAGGCCAGGTTGGATGGTAGACACAACCATATACTTTTCTTTTTGGGGTAACATATGCAAATTACTGTTATGGCACAAACAAGGGTGCATTGCTGTTTCTTTTGGGGGGGTCAAAGCTCAGTTACTCATGTCACAAACACGCATAGCCTGTTCTTTTAGTGGGAAACAAAGGTGAGTTACTGCTATGACACAAACAAGGGTATGATCTTGTGACTCTCTCTTTATTCCGCATTCTGCCTGTTGTTTGATCTTGTGAAGGGTTGTGAAGTCAGTAACTGCAATGTTTATGATTACTTTCTAACTTCTCTCTTTAATGATTTACCAGTACAAAGATATGGTGCTAAACTGAGGGCATGCATAAATCGTCAGTACTTTTGAGAGGGATGGCTGTGAATCTTTGATGCCTGGTGCCTAAGAATTACTAATGGGAATATGAGTAAAATCATTGCTCTGCTGTCACATGTTAAGGTGGTTTCTGTAGAACTTTAACAATATTTACTTGATTACTGTACCAAGTTAAGAAATACAAGGATATGCCATAATATAATTAAAGAACACACTCTAGGTTCAGGACTTGCCTTGCAAATGCAGCAGTTGATGCAGATTTAGTTCAGGGCTGATTCTGTCTGATGCAAGCAATACACAGTCAATTCAAACCAAGGCAGCTCTCCGGAGTCGGCAAACTTTTAAAAACCAGCATCAACGAATAGCAGCAATAATAAACTTTTAATAGTTGTACAAAGCAACCATATAAATAAAACAAAAAGACAATGGTTTAACTAAGCGCTTTCACCCATTAGTCAAGTTGGGCATCATCAGAGTAATCCTACACAATGTTTAACAGTTGCTAAAGTAACTTCAAATAGTATTCTCGCCCTCATAATTAATCCAATCACATTAGCTGAAAAACTGGGATGAAAACAATGTAGTCAATTCAACTTGTAAAAAGTAAAAAATATCAACATTAAAAACACATTAAGCCAAAACATTTTAATCAGTACAATATGGATACAATTAGTACAAAAAAAAAAACAAAAAAATAAATAAAGTTACTTTAAATGCTTTGTTTCGTTATATTTTCAATGTCAAATAAATAACGATTTATACTTTATTATTTCTTTGTCTACTATTTTAAAGTATAAATCGTTATTTATTTGACGTTGAAAATATAACTAAACAAAGCATTTAAAGTTACTTTATTTATTTTTTTGTACTAATTGTATCCATATTGTACTGATTAGAATGTTTTCATCCCAGTTTTTCAGCTAATGTGATTGGTTTAATTATGAGGGTGGGAATACTATTTGAAGTTACTTTAGCAACTGTTGAACATTGTATAGGATTACTCTGATGATGCCCGACTTGACTAATGGGTGAAAGCGCTTAGTTAAACCGTTGTCTTTTTGTTTTATTTATATGGTTGCTTTGTACAACTATTAAAAGTTTATTATTGCTGCTATTCATTGATACTGGTTTTTAAAAGTTTGCCGACTCCAGAGAGCTGCCTTGGTTTGAATTTATTGTTTCGCAATTGAAGTACACAGTCAATACATGGGGAGGTAGAGGTTGTGTGAGTTGCCTGGCATCAATTTTACCATATGTATGTGAGTAGAAGGAAGGTATCACATCTCTAGGTGGTCAGTGAACATGCTATGCATCGTCTCTTAGCCAAAGCAAGGGCATATTGATAATGCCTATGTCTGCCTTCAGCCACAGCAGCTGGTGGTTCCCTCTCTGAGTCCTCCTCTGACATTGGCTGTGGTGACATAGGTGTTGGTGGGTGGATGTGTGTCCCTTCCCCTTGCTGATCCTGTTGCAGCTATTCCCACAGGGTCAGATTGTTTGACAAAGCACATACTGTGAAGATTTGTGTACATGTGCATGGAGTATACTGCAGGGCTCCACCAAATGTATCTAGGCACTGGAACTGTGACTTCAACAGCCCAAACACAGAGTCTATGATGTCTCTGGTTTGAACATGTTCCTCATTATGGCATTCTTCCATGGATGTGTGTGCCCTTTTGATGGGTGTCATCATCCTCGGTTCCAGTGCATAGCCAACATCCTCCAGTACATGGCCCTGTGGGATGTCCCCTCTAGCAAACATGTGGTACATCTGTGATGTGTGCCAGATATGGGAGTCGTGATAATTGCCAGGGTTACCAGCACACACATTCAAGATAATTCTGTGGGAATTACACATGAATTGGCAGTTGATCAAGTGGTATCCCCTGTTTTTAATGTAGATCCTACCCTGCTCACCAGGTGGTGCCTTGATGTGTACATGAGTGCAATCTATTGCACCCAGTACTTCAGAGCAGTGTGCTACCAGGAAGAAATGTTGCATATCACTGGCCCTCTCCTCAGAACTACAGGGAAAACACATGTGCTCACTGGCATGTATGAAAATAGCATCTGGTAATTGGTGGAGGATCCTGGATGCTGATGCCTGTGACCCCCAGCTTGTCTTTGAAAGGTACCTGTAGCTAATACTCTAAGGGCTACACATACCTTAGTTTCCACTGGGATAGGTTCTCCTTGGTTGGCTCTGGCTCTGAGTTGAGGGTGGCAGAGGTCAAAGAGTTCTTGTAATATGTCCCTTTCCACCCTGTAGTGCTCTACAATCTTCAGGTCATGTAGCATTGAAAAGTTACCCTGGGCCTGAACACTCTTCTCAGCCTAGGCCTATTGTCATCAGCACCAACAGCACTGGCTTCAGCCTGTAGCCCATACATATGGAGCAAAGCTGCAGCAGCCCTTGGCATTTTGTGTCCTTTTAAAATGTCCTTGTCTCTACTCCATTCCAGTATTCAGGAATAACCAGAATGGAGGCTACATGGATGCTTTACAGAGCTTGTTTAATAGCTCCGTTGTGCAGAAAGTCACCTGTTTATGCTGTAATTAGCACCTATGAAACACACCTGTTGCTTAACTGAGTGTGTTAACTCCATTGCTGCTCATTAGTGCACAATGTACACCTCCACATCCCTGCGCGCACCTACCCATAAATAAGGTAAACACAGGCAATATTGTTATTACTGTCCTCTGTTCCACTGGTATCATGCACACACAGAGCACCAAAAGTGGTTTAAAATTTCACACCCTGTATTAGAACCCAAGACCATCTGTTCTCCAGCCCTACACATACATGTGCTGCCAAAGGAATAGTTACATGCCAAGCATAGAGAAACCTGGCATTCATGTTTCCTGTGACTGCACTAAGCACCACATCATGCAAACAATGACAAAAATTATTAAAATGTAACTTAAAGTGGACAGACATGACACATTTTAATAAAAAAATAACGAGGATGAAACAGAACTTGTGAATTGTGCACTTGCTTACATGGACTTTCACCTTTTACAGACCTACATGTACACCTCTGTAAGCGTAACCTGACACACACCCCTGATGTCATCATTCACTGTTGCCATCCATTGAAATCAAACACTGTGGAAGTGCCTACATGAAGTGAACATCCCTACACAATTAAACATTTTTTGTGATTCATCAATTCTAATGAGTTTTTCCCACATTTGCATCTTCACCATGCTGATAGCCCTGAATCTACAGGGTTGGTAACCATGTAGGCAGGGAAACTGAAGAGGAGCCCAGTGCTGTAAACACAAGGGAGGGTATTACTTTGGTATATATCTGCACAGAAGAATACAATTTTTGAAGACATTTGACTGTAATCCATCAGTTACATACTGTATATGCTTACATAACAGTATCAATAGTCTGTTTCATAGGGTTTACACTTTTAGCTGTCTACATTAGCTATGAGCATATTCTTCATTTAAAGGTGGGGAGCGAAGCTGCATGTTTTTCATGGCACCTAAAATGATTGTTGCTGTTGTTACTCCACTTTTGTAGCACCACCATGTCTAATAATGTAATAATGTGTCTGTTATTACATGTTAAGTTCAGTTCTGTACAGATATATTAACTTTTACTTGCTCTTGTTTCCATGTAGACTCATTTCCATGGCTGTATTTGACAAGTTTTTGAATACACAGGCAACGGGAGCATGGAGTCTACATGGCTGCTTTGCTGCTTGATGAATTGCTTGATCATGATGGTTTACTTCATTAGCATATAATTCAACTACTTATGCTGTGATTTGCATGCCATGGTATTTGCCATGTTTGCACATGAGTGCAAGCTGCTACATGCAGTTTATTGAATCTAAAACTTTTTGCAGCCCAAATGACCATGCAGTCTTTATTGACTCCCCCCATTATCTATATTAAATCCCTGCCGACTTACTTTTTTACACAACAGCACTAAAGAATATTTACAGGCTGCAGTCCTCTCTAAGCCTCACAAAGAAGATATTGAGTGGAGTATTTGAAACATGTTATTCAGTGTCTAATAAAATTTGTGTCCTCGGTCCTCGCTTGTACTGTGGCTTCATTGTTTCATTGTGCTGGTACCTGTTTTAGGTATAAAGAGTCTTGTTCACAGGCTAGGTGCTGTGGTACAGGCTCAGACACTGGCAGTTAATGTCTCAGATTCTGCTCAAACTCTGCTCCTTGCAATTCCACAATATGCAGTCTTGTCTTTGGGCAAATACTCTTCAAGACTCCACTCCAATCATAACCTTTGCAAATTTGCATTCTCACTGTATCTTCTTCAAGTAATGGATTGAGCAGTTTGTTGGACTTATCATACCAAGACATCTGGGATAGCTATTTCTTTAACAGATGGGCTTTCTTAGCACTTGGAACCAACACGCAACTACTGACTGGTAATTTAGTTCTGGTGTGTGTCAACAGAAGTATCTGGACAGCTGAACCAAGATGTTTATCATGAGGAACATTTCTGAGATTCGCGAAATTCAGGAAAACATCACTATTATCTTGTTTTGACTTCTCAAGTAACTGTTTTGCACCTTGAACTGCAAGTTCTGCCAAGCCATTTGACTGCAGATACTCAGGACTACTTGTGACATGACGAGTAAAGTTCCACTCTTCAGAGAATCTTTTTGAATTGCTGGCTAGTAAACTGCATGCCATAGTCAGAAATAACGTGTGTGGATTACCATGGACTGCAAAATGATGCTTCTTCTTAGTAATGGCAGTACTGGATGCTAGGTTAGGAAGAAGGTCAATCTTGAATTAATTGGAGTAAGAGTCTACTAACACCAAGTAATGCTGGCCATTCCACTTGAAAATATCAGTGGCTACTGTCGACCAAGGTAGTTCAGGAATCTGGTTTAGCTGAAGTGGTTCCTTCTGTTGATGTGGCTTTGTACTATTATATACAGAAAAAGACGAACGTACTGTCTCAATGTCTTGTGACATAGAAGGCCAAAACACTAGTCTTCTTGCTCTTCTTTGGTAGAATCAGTTCCTGGGTGGACACTGTGCAAGATAGTAATATACACTTGTTGCAAAGACTTTGGAATAATGACTTTAGGACTTTTCATGATAATACCATTATCAGACAAAACCTTATCTCTGTAAGGAAAATAAGGTTGCATGCCTTGAGGTAAATTAGATTGGTATGACAGCCATCCTCAATTGATAAAGTGGTTGGGCTTCTGCAAAATAGGATCTGAGGCTGTATGACTTCTAAGCTCATCTAGACATGTGGAAGAAAAATTACTCACTTCCATGACTTCAAAATCAAGTTTCTCATTCTCATGCTCTTCAGTGTTTTTTTCTGGGTGATCTGGATAATGTATCAGCAAGACAAAGACATTTGCCTTTCATCTAGACAAGATTGAAATTGTACTACTGCAATCTCAACATCAAATGTTGCAATTTGGCTGAAGCTGAATGCATAGACTTTCCCAAAATAGTGACTAGAGGTTAGTGGTCTGTTTTGATCTATATAGGTCTACCATAAATATAATCATGGAACTTCAAACATGCAAACACTATTGCCAAAAGCTCTTTCGCAATCTGTGCATACTGCATCTCAGTTTGAGTTAGGTATCTGGATACATAGGCAACAGGTTGACCCTCTTGGAAAATGACTGCAACAAGACCACATTTTGAAGCATCACAGGAAAGAATAACTGGTTTGTGAATATCATAGTATCTGAGAGTTGGTAGCCATGGTGGTGCAGCGCTAGCATTGTTGCATCACAACAAGAGGTTCTCCTGTTCGTTTCTTGGCTGGAGTGCCTTTTGTATGGAGTCTGCATCTCCTCCCCATGGTCGAGTGATGTTTGAAAGACATGTGTGAATAGGTGTGCCTTCATTGAAGGTTGGGTGTCAGGCTGGCAACTCGGCACCATAAAAAAAATCTACTGCCAATCATTAGCAGACCAGAGTTCTGCTGTGGAGACCCCAAACCAGGAAAAAGACAAACATAGTATCTGAAAGTTGGTGGACTGGCAATTCTCTGTTTCAGTACATCAAATGCACTGCTGTGTTCAATCATAACCAGAATACATCTGTAGATCAGAGTGTATGTGCTTTATCATTAAGAAGCATATCAAAGACTGAATGTGCATATGTAAATACCGGGCACTTGCTATTCCTGGTGTCATTTTGAGAGTGCAACCAGAGGCTGCGCACGTATGATTGCAATAGTTAGTTTGTATATATGTTACTTAAGTTAAAGTTAGTAAACTCTTATCATGATGTCGAAAATGAAACAAACCAAAAGGGTATCCCATAGGATAAATGTCTCACCACCAGAAAGCAAATAAGCACAAATACCACCAATGACTATGACAGTGAAAAAAAGCATGGACCACTCACAGTTCATATACCATAAAACATTTATTATAGCAGAAAAATGGTAAACGCTTTCGCTGTGAGCTTCATCAAAAGGATTTTGAGACTTGGAGCAGATAAAGGTAGGGGTCTCAATGAGAGAGCCTCACTGAAAGCAGTACTAAAATCCAGGAGACTTACTATTAGATAGCCTTCTTTTTTATATGCTTTCACTACATACATTTTGCATGTATATACATCTTATATGTATATATTTTATTATTGTTATAGCAATGTTTAGGTTTTTAAATATTGGATCTTGTACATTAGTATAAGCATTTCAATGTGGGCACGGCATTGTATTTTGTTATGAAAATGGTGTTTTTGTCTTTAAGTGCCGGATGTCTGTTTAATTGGATAATTGGATACATGAAATCATATATATATATATATATATATATATATATATATATATATATATATATATATATATATATCTATAAACAAATACATAGTTTGAAGTCTGTGTCCATGGTCTGATGGAGCTCACAGCAAAAGTGTTTAGCATTTTTCTGCTATAATAAATGTTTTATGGTATCTGAATTGCGAGTGGTCCATGGTCTTATCATGATGAGTTTGTATATAATAAAGCTGCTTTAACAGAACCCACAAAGACTCTTCTATTGTATTCAAAGTAGGAGTGCAACATGGTGTCAGAACCAGGATTCCAGAGATTGATATTCAGCGCTATGAGATGCAGAGATGACAGTGAAGGTAAATTAAGAGAAACAAGCGTGAAAAAGAACCAGAAAATTACCAAAGGTAATGAGAATTTGCACAAACTGCTTATTTTTATAAAAAAGAGAAATAAACGGAGCTTTACATGGGCACAAACAGCATTAATAAATAAGCAGGAGGCACAAAAGGTTTATTATTTAAGTAAAATGTTTAAGATTACGATATTTGATGAAACTATTATCACACAAGCAAAATGACAATGTTTAAAGTAAAGCGAGTGTGCTTGAAGCAAATCAGGTATATTTAGGTAAAAAGAGCACAAGAAATGTACAATGGGCATGAAAAAGAGATTAAATGAGCGAAACAAGTATAATAAAGACAGAAATGGCACCTTAAGCAAAAATAAAGCAAGGTGACTGCATGTGTTTTGGCATTGTGCTGTTTTTTTGGCATAACTATGGGTTTGTATCATATCAAGGGCATAACTAGAGTTATTTAAAGTATCTCAAAGTGTGTAAAAGTGCTTACAGTGTGTGCTTAATACTGTGCATGTGGTCTAAAGAGTTATCTGTGTGCAAAGTGCAACTATTTCATGAAGTACAGTCAAAGCATTCTCATTTTGAAAAGTTTCTTGTGCTGAGTATGTCTTTTCACAATGTGCCGCCATTACAGAGTGTTTCTTGCACTGTAAACAATTGTCTAGCAAGGTACTGCCATTTTGGAGAAATTTCAGTATGCTTGTGTGCAATTTATTTACCAAGTACAATTACTTTGAAATGTTTCTGACTCTGAGCTTCTCTTGCCTAGTTCATTCACATTATGCAGTTATTTGAAATGTTTCTTACACTGATAAGAGGTGATTTCTTGCAGTAGTAATTTCAAAAGTATTACAGTGCCCAAGAGACTTATTTTGTAAAGTTCAGTTATACAGAAGCTTGTTGTACCATTGGAGAAAGTTACAAATACTGACATAAATTTCTGCCATATGTGCATGTTTATGTGTTTGTGCTTATTTGCAAAACATTTCACTGGTATGTGTTAATACGACAGACTGATTTCAAAAGCCCTTATCACTTGTATTTGATCAGAATATTGCAGAGAATTGGAGAATATTTGAGCAAGAGTATAATAGTTTTATAAAAGCAGCTTATTCAGATAAAGATGCATGCACCAGGGCATTCATTTTGCTAAACCTAGCTGGGTCAGATGCCAATAAAAGAGACCATTCATTTGTGTATGCACCAGCAGTATATGAGGGAGAAGGTGAAAATCATCATGTTGTTGTACAGGCTGAATCAGGGAAATACCCCCACGTGTTTGGAGCACAAATTCAGAGAAATATGTAACCCCCAGACAAATATTACATTAGAGGGGCATTTGTTTTACTCAAGAGATCAGAACCCAGGGGGAAATTTTCCAGCGTATATTACTGACCTGAGAAAAAAAGCCAAAATGTGTCAGTTTGGTGACTTAAATGATGAGTTAATAAAAATAGGCTCATGTGTGGAATTAATAGTGCTGCTGTGGGAAAGATTTTGCTTTGTGACAGTGATTTAAAGTTGAGTAAAGCCACAGAGATTTGTCAAATCCATGAAGTTACAGAAAAACATACAAGTATGCTTGCAAATGACAAGAGCATGGTTTCGGCAGGCTCCAGAGCAAATGTAGATAGCATGTAACACATGGCAAAACGAAGTAGGCCTAAACACATGGCAGCTACAACTCCTGCTCGCTCACCAGTGAAACCAAGTAGTTTTCCAGCAAGTTCTAAGTCTAGTTCAGTTAAAGGAGTATGCTCAGTGCAGTACAAACATGAATCAACAAAATGCGAGTCCAGCTTTATTGTTAACTGTCACAACTGTGGTTTCAATCATGAGTCTAAAGAGAGAAATGCTTAGCATTTGGTCAGCAATGCCACAGTGTAAAAAATGGAACCTTTTTCAAAACTTTTTTAAATCAAGTAAACTCCACACAGTTGTAAGGAAGGGTCACTCAGAAAAGCAAATTGATCTAGGGTTGCAGCAGTCAACTTTCTAAATAGATGGTCTATCACTGATTGGTGAAAGAGTTAATTCAGTGAAATTGTTGGCAATGAGCAAAGTGTTTTGTACACTCTGGATCAATATTAAATCCACAAAGCTTAAAGTAGACACTGGTTTAAAGTGCAATGTTATAACAGTAGACATGTTTGCTATGATGAGAACTAATAACAGCTCAGTGTGGCTAGTACTGCGATACTTGTTCTTATGGAGGTGAAGAAATTCACACCAAAAGCTCAGTGATGCTTTCATGCTATTTGGCTAAGAATTGTTATAGCTTGTTATTCTATGCAATCCAAAGACCAGTACAGTCATTATTGGGCCTCAAAGACAGTTTGAGAATAAATCTGCTTTCTTTTACCAAAGACGCATCATATAAGTACATATCCTAGTTCTAATTTTTCTGCATCCAGTTTCTCAGAGTATGTTGATGTTTTCAATGACAAATTGGGCAAACTTCCAGTTGTGTATTCCATGAAGTCACTCCAGTAGTCAGACCAGAAAGAAGAGTTCTGATAGCTATGCAAGATAAAGTTAAGGCTCAGTTGGATAAAATGGTACAGCAAGGTGTAATATGTCCACTTACAAAACCAACTGAATGGGTGTCAACCATGGTGGCAGATCAAAAAAAAGGCTTAGATGAAATCAGAATATGTATTGACCCAAGATATTTGAACAGAGCATTGAATATCATTCAATACATGAGTCAAAGAGGTTGCAGCTCTAATACCAAATGCCACTGTTTTTTCTGATGCAAAAAATTAATTTTGGCAAGTGATGTTTGATCACAAATCCTCATTTCTAACAATTTTTAGTACCCCGTTTGGGAGGTACAGATTCCTAAGGATGCCATTTGGAATAAATTCTGCAAGTGAAGTCTTCCAGTGTACAATGGAACAAATTTTTTTCCAGTTATCCTTGTGCCATAATACTAGACGATTTATTGGTTGGAGGCAATGGTGAAGCAGAGTATGACAGAAACCTAAAGAGAGATGTAGACAGAGCATGTGAAGTAATCTTATAGGTCAATCCTCTAAAGTGCAAATTCAGACTACCAGAAGTTACATATGTAGGTCATTTATTTACCAGTACTGACGTCAGACCAGACCCAACCAAGCAATCAACTATTCTTGAGATGTCAGCACCAGATAATATTCAAGCTCTACAGCATTTCCTAGGCATGGTCAACACTTGACAAGTTTATACCAGTGAGTTGACAGCACCTTTAAGAGAACTGACACACAAAAATGTTACATGGTCGTGGTTAGAACAGCACCAAAAGGCATTTGAAGAGCTTAAGCAGAAAATTGCCGCCCCACTTACACTAATATACTACTATGTAAATAAACCAGTCATTCCTTCCTGTGATGCTTCAAAATTTGGTCTTGGTGCAGTTATTCTTCAAGCAGACAGACCAGCAGCCTAAGCATCTAGAACACATACCCATACAGAAATAGAATATGTTCAAATTGAGAAAGAACTTTTGACAATAGTATTTGCATGTTGCATATTTCATGATTATGTCTATGGTCAAGCTATTCAGATTGAAACTGATCAACAACCTCTAGTTACTTTTCTAAAGAAGCCTAAGCATTTAGCTCCAGTGAGATTGCAAGGAATGATGCTCAGATTGCAAAAGTACAACTTCAAAAAGGTTTATACAAAAGGCAAACTACTTTATCTGGCTGATACCTTATCCTGATTGCCCAGAAATATGACTGACACAGAGAAATTTGGCTTTGACGTGATGGCAGTGCATAATTTTTCTACCATGAGACTTGATGAGCTGAGAGATCATACAAAGACTGATCCAATTTTGCAAAAGTTCCATCACTACATTAATGCTGGATGGCCGTCAAAGCAATCTAGTGCACCAGCTGAAGTGCAAACCTCTTTTCCTTACAGAGATGAAATGTTGATGGAAGATGGCATTATTTTCAAAGATCGTAAAATTGTTGTTCCTGCTTCCTTACAACAAGAATGTATCCAGATTTTGCAATGAAGTCACCTAGGTTCCACATCTACTAAGAGAAGAGCAAGCGGACTAGTATTTTGGCCTTCATTAGTGAAAGACATTGATAAAGTACTTTCTTCTTGATCAGTATGCAATACTACTAAACTGCATTTTCAAAGAGAACCACTTCAGCTAAGTCAAGTTCCTAAAGTACCCTTGGTCAACAGTATAGCCACTGATATCTTCAAGTGGGACAATTAACACTACTTAGTATAGGTAGACTCTTATTCAAATTGGTTTGAGATTGACTTACTATCTAATGTAACATCCACTACTGTTATTACTAAAATGAAATGCTATTTCTCAGTCCATGGTAGTCCATACAAAGTTATTTCTGACAATGGTACTCAATTTACTAGTCAGTTGTTTCAGAAATTTGCAAGAGAATGGGACCTAGTACATGTTACTAGCAGTCCTGAATATCCACAGTTAAATGGACTAGCTGAACGTGCAGTGCAGAGTACAAAGCAATTACTTGGAAGGTCAAAGAGTGACAATACCAATGTCTTTTTGAATTTACTTAATCTCAGAAACATACCCTATGATGATATACTTGGCTCAACTGCTCAAAGGCTTCTATCCAGGCAAGCCAGAATGATGTCACCTATTAGCTCCAGTTTATTGAGGCCTAAAGCTTAGAACAACAAAACCATCAAAGCTCAATTATTCAAGAAGCGTTGTATCCAGAAGTCCAGTTATGATAAATTGAGCAGATTTCTTCATCAGTTGAGGGAAAGAGAGACAGTGAGGATACAAGCTGTGAAAGATTTTGACCAGATTGTTCAAGCTACAGGTATATATACCAAGCAGAGATCCTACCTTGTAGAATCTGAGGGTGTGGAGTACAGGAGAAATTGTAGACATCTTCCTGTACCAGAATCATCATCACAGCATTGTTCCTGTGATGCAGACTCTAGATCTCAGAGAGAACCAGAAGTTGTTCACATCCCAGAGTATGTCTCATCTTCTACTTCCATTCCTGAGGATGTTCCAAATACTCCCAAGGTTGAACATTCTGAAGAGACAGCTCCAGCTGCTAAACCTAATTCCCAGTTTTATGTCACATGATATGGTTGAATTTCCAGGCCCAGTGTGATTATGTATCTACCCTGGAATTCAATAACCATTTTTTTCTGTGCAGGAACAGTGTAGTTGCTTCTGCATGAAATATGGCCACCAAGCGATCCAGTAAACTACTGTTCTGATGTGCACAAGCCTGCTTACACTATTCCTGCACAGACACCACTGCATAATTCTAATTACCTCATTTGCTGGTGAAAACCATGCAAATTAGGTGAATTAGTGATTCAGCAAGCAGGCAGGCATCCATGCAAGAATAGTGTTAGTTGCAGAAATGTATTCGGCTACTAGCCAAATGCATTTCTGCAAAAATTAAAATGGAGGCATGACAGCTCAAATAAAAGCTTGTATTATAATCTTTAGGCATGCCAATGGCCAAATATATGGCCTTTGGCATGGAAAACTGTATAGTTTTTACAAAAATAAAAGTTTTATTTTGGCCGATCTCAGCCATTTAAGCATAGGGCAGCAGCGTGCAAATGGGATTGTGCCGAAAATAAAAAAAAAATGTGAAAACTCAATTTTAAGGGAAATCTGCATTTTGCCATTATAGTCTATGGCATGTAGAATCAAAACAATGCCAGGGAACTGTGGTTGTTAAGGAAAAAGGCTCTGGGGTAGTGCAGTAACTATGGACTAAGGCAGTGGGGTATGCAAATGAGGAGATATTTACTGAATCAAAAAAAAATATTCTAAGTGCCAAACTGGACCTAACCATGTAGGTGCTATAACATGATCGTGTAAGCAGGAGGAGCAACAGACATGAAAAGGTCATGTGTTGTGCATGGTGTAAGCACATTTGAGCTCTATGGCCCCCAGATAAGCCTAGCGAAGCACAGCTAAGCAAGGGTGTGTGTCTGAAGCTGTATCGACTTATTCCATGACATGAAGAGTGTGTTCACATCCAGGGAGGGCCATTTCTTAGTGTTTACATTAACTAAATGGGTTTGCCCAGTGTGCATTAGGTCTAAAAAAAAAAAAAAAACCCTGGACATAGCAGGACTGTTTACATTTGGGCACCAGGTTTTACACGGTGTGCCTCGGGGCTTAAAAGGGTAGGAAATGGGAAGGGAAAAAATGAAAAAAAGGAAAATAGCAGAATAAAAGCAATCAAGAACAAATTACATAGCTAGCAGGTGGAATGCATCATAGTCAGCCAATCATACAGGCAGCATCTGCAGCACAACAGTATAAACCATGAAACCCCCTTACACCCTGGTTTTTCCCACAAGCTCTGCACCATTGGTGTACAAATGCAGGGGAATTTTAACCAGAAAAATGTTAGGGGCTGCCATTGCTTTGATCTATCAGTATATGCTAGAGGCTGAGGGACGTGGGGAGGATAATGCTGACAACCACCACAGACCGAGGAGGAAGAGAAGAGTGTTCAGACCCAGGGTAACCTACCAGAGGCTACATGATATGGAGACAGTAGAGTGCTACAGGGTGGACAGAGACATACTTCAGAAAATCATTGATCTGTGCTGGCCTCAAATCAGACCTAGAGGCAAAAGAGGGGAACCCGTCCCAGTGGATACCAAGGTATATGTAGCCTTAAGAATACTACCTACAGGTACTTTCCAATGACCTACTGGTGACATCATGGTGTCTCACAGGCATCTGCATCAAGGGTACTCCACCAGTTCCTGGATGCCATGCTACCACATGCCGGTGAGCACATTTACTTCTCAACACCTTTGAGGAGAGGACCAGAAATATGCATCTCTTCCACCATGTAGCAGAATACCAGAAGGTACTGGGCATGATAGACTGCATGCACATCCACATCAGAGCACAATGAGGTGAACAGGGTAGGGTCTACATAAACCGCAAGGGATTCCCCCCCATCAACTGCCAGGTCGTGTGCAATTCCCAGGGCATTATCATTAATGTGTGTGCTGGCAGCCAAGAAACTATCTCATCTCCCATATCTGGCATTCATCACAGCTGTACCAGGCATTTGCCAGTGGGGGCATCCCTTATGGCCATCTGGTGGGGGATGCTGACTATGCACTTGAGCCATGGATGATGACACCCATGAGAAATGCACACAGACCCACACAAGAATGCCATAATGAGGCACATGCACAAACCAGGATCATTATAGAGTGTGCGTTTGGGCTCCCCTGCCTTGACATATCTGGTGGATCCTTGCAGTACTCTCCAGCCACATGTGCACACATGTTCATAGTATGTGCCATGCAACATGATATGATCTTGTGGGAACAGCTGCAGCAAGAATAGTACAGGGAAGGTCCACACAGCCCACCACCATTGCCACGGTCCCACAGGCACAGAGATACTCAGAGGAGGAGGCCTCTGAGCCTGCTCCTGTAGGCAGATGGAGGCATGTCCAGTATGCTCAGGCCTTGGCAAAGAGGCAACTGATAGCACACACACTGACACTGTAGGGATCCCAGAGACTGACACTTCTCTTTGACTCACACACACAGTTGGGTTGGCAACTGCCTTACTGACAGAACTCAGACTGTAAAAGTAGCCGACTCCAAATCCAGCTCCAGACAAGTGACAAGTGGAGTACCTCAGGTTTCAGTCCTGGGACCACTCTTGTTTGGCATCTACTTCTCCGAAGTACAGGCCAACACTAAGGGACTCTGGCTAACAAAGTTTGCAGATGACTGCAAACTGGGAGCCATTATTGAATCCCCAAATGATGTGGATATTCTACAAAAGGGCCTTCCAGAAACAGATGCCTGGTGCCAGAGGCATGGGCTCAAGCTTAATGCCAAGAAATGTGTAGTTGTCCCCTTTGGAATAAAACATGTACCCATGAATTACCACATAGGTGGCAGTACACTAAACATTGAAAGTGTGATGAGAGACTTAGGGACACAGGTGGACAGTGGTCTCACTTTCGATAACCACATTGCCACAACAGTCAGGAAATCCTTCTATGTGGCACACCTCACCACTAAGGGCTTTTCATCCAGAAAATAGGAGGTCATTGTCCCACTGTACTCATCCCTCATTAGACCCATTATAGAGTATAATGCCCCATTTGGTATGTACATCACAAGACACCTGCAACTGCTGGAAAGGCCACAGAAATACCTCACTAAAAGAATCACAGGCCTAAAGCAGATGCCATATGCTGACCGTCTAAAAAAACTCCAGCTATACTCTGTGGCATATCGTCTACTCAGAGGCAATCTCTGAATAACATAGAAGGCCATGTCAAACCTTAAGCTGTTGGACATGCTCCACTTAAAGAAATCTCAATCCCTCAGAGCCACACGCTTCAGGGATCTAAACCTTGTCATCACAATGAACAAAACTTGCCGGAGGGATAGGTTCCTGACCCAGAGATTCCCCATACTCTGGAATAGACTGCCCATACATGTCAAGCAGAGCCTCTCCTTGGCCCTCTTCAAAAGGAACCTTGATGATTGGAAGGGAGATAAGAAATTCACCCCGGGGATCATGTCAGTTGCCCTGCTAGACAGGGGTCCAGAGAAGTAAATATCGTGGGAAGAAATATCCAGGAAATTGTTATGGCTAGGCTTGTATATGCTCTAGGGTCGATAGCCTAGTACCAACCTATGAACCTCTGAACCTATGAAAATGGATGACACACATCACATTACCTGTAACTTACAATGTATAGGCAGTGTACTGTGTGCCTCCAACACAGGCGTGCCTCAAGCACCATCCTCACATATGCCTTAGGCACAAGGTAAAACAGTCTTCTTAATACATGAATGAATTAGTGTGTTTTGGTAGCATATCTATGGTAATGCTGCATGCATGCAAGGGAATGGTGGTAGCCTACTGGGATAGCAGCAGACAACTGACAGCTATGTGGGACACCAGGAAATGTCTGCCCAAAACTGGCCTCGCCACACTATGCAGTAGTACCCTGGGTGGCAAATCTCACTGCAGTATATGTGCAGGGACAACTAACTGGTGGGGTCATAGGTCACAGGCATGGATGTCAGGGTGGGGGTCCCATACCCACCCTTCACATCCACACAGCAAGTCAGCTGTAGAAAACCAGAGAGGAATTTTTGCTAAAGGCACACAAATGGTGGCAATGTTGAATTACCCCCTACAGACTCACACAGTGATAGCACAGCAGGCCTCACAGTTGCAGTAAGGCTATGAAGGGTAAGAAGTCTGAAACTCAAATGTATGCCAGTACAATCTGACCTGGGCTCTTTACTGATATGCCTCTAGTCCCCAATTCAGGGCACAATAGTATGGTAAATGGAACCAAAATTTAAAGCAAATATCAGCACAGCCTGTGCAAATGTGTACAGTTGACAGGTGTGGCCCCCTCATATACCCACAGAAATGCAGTAACATGTATGTTTGCAGAGAAATAGCAGCATAGCACACATTGGCAGGGCTTTACCAATACACATGAAAACATGTTGCCTGTCCACAATATGCAGGGTTCAATGAGCTATGTGTATGTTTGGTTAATACTGTCAGGATCTGGCCAGCATGTTCTCCTGGCAGTCGTTTTTTAGTGCCCTAGGTACAGTGCTGTCTTTGACAGGGTCATGTGCAGATAACTGCATTGCCAATTGTTATGCATGTCAGTGACACCCACTGCTCTGCCACTGACATACCTGGAAGTCACAGTGCTATGTGGAATATACTACACATATAATGAACATCTTGTGCTGTGGTAGCATTGTCACCTCACAGTAAGATGCTGTCCGGTTAGATTCTCAGCTAGAGCTTCTTCTGCATGGAGACATGTGTGAATGGGCGTACCTTCGTTGAAGGTTGTGCGTCAGGCCTGGCAAGCCAGTACGTAAAAATCAACTGCCAATTATTAGCGGACCGGAGTTCCGCTGTGTCGACCCCTAATCAGGAAAAGCCGAAAGACACAATAATGAACATCTTGAAGGATGTGTAGCCGAGGTGCTTAGGCTTTTGTGAATATAGTGCTTTTTGGTACTGTTGCCAGTGGTTATTGTCAATAATTCTTTTTTCTTATGTTTGCTTTTACATATAATGGACATGCCTGCACAGTAAAATGCACTCTGTACTCACACCCATAACTCCTAACCTCTGCCAGCAAGATTTCTGAACAAGGGCAAAAATAAAAGTGGAACAAAGGCACAAAGATAGGCATGTGTTGTAAATATTGGCCTTGCATACTGAGAAAGTAGATAGGGTGAGGTGTTTGCAGTAGTGAGAATTGTCTGAAGGATATGGAGTCTGAAACAGTAATGTCTGTCATTATTTTGTAACATCACTCTTCAATTATATGTAACTAACTTGCCATAAAACACAAGTTTACATAGACAGGTTGAAACTTCTAGCCAAACACCTGGACAACCTGCCAAAAAATGTACAGGTGAGAGGTATGGCCACACAATCAGGAGATCCACAGCCAGTATATCACCGAGTTACTGGACTGTTTACACGGTGCGTCATCACTCAACTGGCTGTAGTCACACCTCTCAAATGGCCTTGTTGGGCAAAAATGTACATAGCTGCCCTCATACTATTGGTCTATGTATCATAAAACTAGTATTCCTCTGATAAAGCACTGTGATGATCTGAGGAGGTCTAGCACTAGGTAATCACACAATACATTGCAGTATCAGACTACAGATATGTCAGAAAATGTCTGCTAAACAAACTCAGTACCCCGAGGAAAGTCCTGTGTACTCTTCAGAGGTATGGCTGTAGCACACAAAACCCTGGACTGGAGTACACCTATCTCTGGAAGGGAGTCCCACTCTAACTATAGAAGGTCACACTGGGCATGCTCATACACTTAGAGAATCACAGGCTATGTTGGAACCCACATTGGACTATATGAGTGCATTGTGTATATATGTCTGTGCATACAGACAGCTATGTACAGCTTAATTGCCCCCCCGCCACACACACACACACACACACACACACACACACACACACACACACACACACACACACACACACACACACACACACACACATCAGACAGGATTATCCTCAGCTAGCTGTAGATGGTTTATATGTGATATACCTGCATCTGTTGCATGAGATACACAGATATATATATGAGCAACAGATAACAGCATATGTTAAGCATGCACACACACACACACACAGATGTGGGGAAGTGAGAGACAGACAGTGATAGAGAGAGAGAGATACAGGAGGACACAGAGTGAGTCAAACACATGGATATCCTAAATGGCATACAGTGATGTCCTGCTGTGGACAGTGGCATACCAGTTGTAAACAGTTGCACGTGCCAGTTTAAAAGGTGAGCTCCATTGTGTAATAGTACTGAGGTTGGGTTTATAATATCACATCACGTGCCTGTGTGTGTGTGTGTGTGTGTGTGTGTGTGTGTGTGTGTGTGTGTGTGTGTGTGTGTGTGTGTGTGTGTCTGTGTGTGTGTGTGTGTGTGTCCATAGGTGTAAGTATTAGGAGACTGTTTCCACTAAGTACACTTCAAATTGCCCTACTTCACAAGATCTGCTGCTGTCATTCACTTTAGAAGTACCATTGGACACTTATCACCCATGTAAGTTCTGTAGCACATGTGATAACTGTGTAACACTATAGTACAAATAACTAGATAGGTAGGGGTTCTAATTTCAATACTGGCAATTTTGTGTGTGTGTGTGTGTGTGTGTGTGTGTGTGTGTGTGTGTGTGTGTGTGTGTGTGTGAGGGAGTGTGTATTTGTTTGTTTGTAGGTGAAACAGTTTTAGACTAATCCCACCCACAACACTTCCCAGTGCCCCACTTTATTAGTCCTGCTGATGTCATTCACCTTATCAGTACCTTTGACCAGTTGTCAGCCAAGTAAGCTCTATAGTGTGTGCGATAACTGTGTTACACTATAGTATAAACCACTATATAGACTGGGATTCTAATATGTGTGTGGATGTGTATGTTTGTAAGAAGAATTTTGATAAGTTTCCCACCCAGTGCCCTACTTTATCAGTCCTGCTGATGTCATTCCACTTATAAGCACCTTTGGCCAGTTGTCAGCCCACTAAGCTCTGTAGCATATGTGATAACTGTGTAATACTATAGTACAAATCACTAGATAGGCAGGTGTTCTACTTTCAGCTCTGACAAATGTGTGTGTGGGTGTATAATTCTAAATGTGTATGTTTGTAAGAAGAAGTATTTTGACAAGTTTCCCACCCAGTACCCTACTTTTAACAGTCCTGTTGATGTCATTCCCCTTATCAGCACCTTTGGCCAGTTGTTAGCCCAGTAAGCTCCGTAGCATGTGTGATAACTGTGTAATACTATAGTACAAATCACTATAGTACAAATTACTAAATAGGTAGGGGTTCTAATCTCAATATTGGCAAGTGCATGTATGTGTGTGTGTGTGTGTGTGTGTGTGTGTGTGTGTGTGTGTGTGTGTGTGTGTGTGTGTGTGTGTGTGTGTGTGTGTGTGTACCACCCTGAAAACTTCCCATCACCTTACTTTTGGTGTGCCTGATAACTGTGTAACCCTGTAGTAGAAATGAGTATATAGGTAGGGATTCTCATCTCAATACTGGCAACTGTGTTTGGGTGAGAATCATATCCTGTGTGGGTTATACCATTTTGATGTGTACACCATCCATGCCTGTTTACCACCTCCCAATGGCATTACTTTATATAGCATGTTAATGGCATCTTCCTCACATGAAGCATGTTAAACCATTGTACAGGCCATACCAGTCATCTGTACAGATATCTGCGGAATATCTGGATGTTTGCAACCCATATGTGGTCTGTGTCCCCTAACAATGGCCATGTATGTGATCTTGTTGCCAAATAGGTCACAGTTAGTGTACTGACACACATGCTAGCATCAGATATCATACCTGACTGAAACATCATGCTGACACAATGTCTGCAACCCTATCGCTTGTCCAGGCTTGTAGGAGCAATAGATGATGCCAGTTGCTATTTCTGGTGGGTTAGCACACCATCCATGAAGGCATACACAACATTACATGTTGTAAGAGGTAGTGGTTTATGTCCCAAGCATATAATCTAAGTGAGGCATGTTATGTGTATGTAGCACTAAAGTACATTAAAGTGGATATGTAGGTTTACGAATTTGTCTACTGCCAACTGTGTTTGTGTTACTGCATGCACATCCCCTGTGTCAGTCTTGACTATGTGTAATCAAAGGATATACCATTTTGTCTCCCTGTTCCACCCTTTGAACTCAGGAATACACACCACATACACAGTACCATGCATGCCCTCACCAACTGCTTCAGGACTGAGTGTATAGGAAAGAAATGGCATGGCCAACAGGTGCTGACATGTGAATCTGTTGTGGTCAACCTAATGGCTAAGCTTGTGAGGGACCTACCGACAGTACTCCAGTAACCTGTTCCATATGTATGAGCCTGTGGTGCTGCATAACACTGATGTGAAATGTCTGCAGGCTACCTGTCTGTGACAAGGGGTATGTAGGCAAGGTTACACTATCTGACAGTGTCCATCACACACTGTTGCATGCATACACACCTGGTAAATATACATATAAAGCTGTACCTTGGCTATGAAGTGGTCAGTTTATTTCCACTCTGCCATACTCCACGTTGGTAATGTCTGCAGGGCCACAGCCTGCAGACACACAGACACCTGGAACACAAACAGAATACAGCATGTCAGACTACATTCAGTCAGTGGTATTAACAGCAATAATGCATCATGGCTAATAAGCTACATGCACTTTTATGTGTACCCATAACAGATGCAGGCAGACAGCACCTTACACAGTATTACATAGCTACACTGTACTATATTCACCCTGTGCATCAGATCCATATTATCCTGTCTCTGCTTCGATGGTATGGTTGACAGGGATGTGGCACAGGTATCATCATATGCACAGGGTGTGGTGTGGGTTTGCCAAAGGTATAGGCTGGGCCATACAACTGACATCTATGTGTGTGTGTTTGGAAGAGTATTGTATAGATGGGCTGTACAGAGGTGCTGTGTGTGTCTGGAGGTGACCTGCCTGTGATATAGCTGTGTGTGTGTATATGTATGCACACAGTCATGCCATGTGACTTCCCTACACAGTTGGACAGCTGTGGACTGTATATGGCAGGGTGCCCAGTTCACAGTCTCCAGCCATGGGCACATGAACTGGTCCTGCCAGGAGTCTCACTGGCACCACCAGACCCAAGGCCAGATGCAGTACTGTTTCTTAATGAAGACTGCTGTCTGCTGGATTTGTGTCCATGTCGGGACAGGCCAGGATCATGTGCCCATGGCCTGCCCCATTGTGATGTGAACAGCAGCCCTCTTTCGGTAGTGCTAGTCTCACTGCCACTATGGGAGTGTGAAGGTGCATGGCCTCATAGACTCTCAGATGATGTTGGTGCTGACCTACATCCATGTGGCCGACACCCATTTCCCACCATACACTCTAGCACAGACATGCCATGGTCGAGGATTGTCAAGGTCTCACTCCCACCATCTATTCATGACCTCAGTATTTTGGCATGTGGCCTCAAAAAGGTTATGTATGTCGCAACATAAATCAGGAAGAGTTGCATACAACACCCTGAGTATTTGTCTGGTGTTGCATTCAATAAGTGACTGTGCATCTGTGACAGCCCAAAACATGCATCTGGTGACACCTGCTGTGGCACTTGTGACAGCGACTTGATGAGCAGCAGTCTTGCGAGCAGCCCTGTCCATCTGCCTGTGTGGGACCTCACCTGCACTCTGGCTATGGCCTTTGTCTACACTCACACCTGCCATACTCACCACACTAGCCTGTTCCATGCAACCACCTGCCAACTGTCCATCATCTCTGGCTGCTGGGGATGGGGCATGTGTGGGCATTGTGACTGTGTGCAGGGACATTGTGGATGACTGTGGGATGCCAACCGATGGCACAGATTCAACCTCTAACAACACCACCTGTGCCTGAATATGACCATCATTATTGCCAGAGTCTGCAGAGACACTGATATCAGCTTCTGATTAGGAGAGACCACAACCACCATGTCCACCTATGGGGGAAAGACAACATGTGTAAATTAATACCTGAACTATAAGGTCTGCTGCTATACACATGCACACACAAACACACACACACACACACACACACACACACACACACACACACACACACACACACACACACACACACACACACACACACACACACACACACACACACACACACACACACACACACATATACAGGTCAGGTGGCACATAGGCATTACACAGATCTCACAGTAGCCAACTGGTGACATTCACAACACAGTCAGACCACTACATACACACCCTGGACAGGCCCTCAACATCATGCAGTGCAGTTCTTTCCACTTAATGTTACTACTTATATAAAACTCTGTGATGTGTGAGTAGTGTTAGTAGTTAATGGGCCTTCAAGTAGCACACACTGCACCCATGTACACATGATTTCTGTTCACCTGTATAGCACAGTGGCACCTCCTATAGAACATACCTCTCAACTGTGCAGAGTGTCACTGAATGTCTACACGTGTGGCTCATATTTCTGGTCTGTTCGTCATAAATCCTGTGTTTGTCTGACACATTATTGGGATGATAAGAGGACTGATGTTACTAATTAATAACATATTTTGAGTCTCACACTTCAAAACCTGCAGTACATGTTTGTTACAACAGAACTAGTTACACTAACAAGCTTACAGTGTATATTATAAGTGTAGACACCACTGTTTACATGCCAGGTTTGTCTGATATAAACCCTGAGACCACAGAAATCATGTGATAACATTTTGCACCTTTAATGTGACCTATAACATGTGCAATCCAATAGAAAAACAAACAGATTGGTTAGGAGTAACATGTAGAAGTTTAAATACATACAATTGGCTGGTTGCATGACTGTACACACCCTTAAACTAATACATTGTTAAAGCACCTTTTGATTTCATAATAGCAGTCTTGGGATGGTGTGTACCAGCATGGCAGATCTTGACTTAGCAATATTTGTACACACTCCCTTGCAGAAGCCCTCCAACTCTGTCAGATTGCAAGGGCATCTTTTCTGCACAGGCCTCTTCAGGGCACCCCACAGATTTCCTATTGGATGTATGTGTGGACTGTGGTTGTGCATTCCAAAACATTGACTGTCTTGGTGACGACATTCTCTTATGTATTTTGATGTATGGTATGGGTCACTGTTGTATGGAAAGGTGTAAGTCCTCTCCATCCACAGCTTTCTAAGAGAAACATGAAGATTTTGGGCCAAAAGAGACTGGTGTTTTGAACTGTTCCTAATCCCCTCTACCTTGGCTAAAGGCCCACTTCCAGCTTATGATCAGCAACCCCAAAGCAGGGCACTGCCATCACTATGCTTCATGATGGGGATGGTGTTCTTTTGGTGATGCACAGTGTTGTTTTTGTGCAATACAAACCTTTTGGTATTGTGGTCAAAAAGTGCAACCTTGGTCTCATTACACCATAACACATTTCCCCACATGCTTTTGGAAGACCTTATGTATTTTTCTTGAGAAATTCACCAGACCTGGATATTGTTCCGTGTGTGAGAAGGCTTCCATATTCCATAACTACCCCATAGCTCAGACATGTGGAGAATTTGGGAGATTGTTGTCACATGTAATACACAACTGGTACTTGCCAGAGATTCCTGCAACTCCTGTAGTGTTGTTGTAGGTCTCCTGGCAGCCTCCCTGACCAGTGTAGGTCTTGTCTTTTCCACACATTTTGAGGGATGTCCAGTTCTTTGCAATGTCACTTTTGCCCCATATTTCCACCACCATTTGATGACTGTCTTCACTGTGTTCCATGGTATATGCAATGCTGAGGAAATGTGTGTGTACCCTTCTCTGGGCTGATGCCTTTCACAAATGAGACCCTTTGCTGCTTCATAAACTGTATGTAAACTATGGCTGCTGCTGTAGCAGGGAACTGAGTAAATTTAAGATAATCCTGGTAGGACAGCTGACTGTTCTTTGCTGTTAAAGAGTCCCTGTAATTGATGACAGGTGCGTACCAAAAAAGATGTAATTCTTCTCCTTTTGGCTTTTACCCAGTTAGGGGTCACCACAGCAGATCACCTGTCTGCTCATGATTGGCAGTGGAGTTTTATGGTGTTGAGTTGCCAGCCCAGCTCTCAACCTTCCACAGAAGGCACACACATGCACGCACTCACACCTAGGGACAACTTAGTATGTCCAATCCACCTATAGCATGTCTTTAGGATGTGGGAGGAAACCAGAGCACCTGAATGAAACCCACACGACCACAGAGAGGACATGCAGACTCCACACAGAAGGCACCCCAGCCATGGATCAAACCAGAGAACCTCTTGCTGTGAGGTGGCAACACTAACCGCTGCACCACCATGGCCACCCACCCAAGAAGATGAAATGCTGTAATAATACTGAAAGCTGATTCAACACAGTATTAGCTTTTGCCTGTGTATAAGTATGCATCTAGTTCTTGTAAGTCTTTTAGGTGTCATAATTGTTCCCCTAACAGATTTGTTTGTTTTACAAATGAATTGTGCAGGTTATAGGTCACATGAAAGGTTGGAAGGGTTCAGAAATGTTTTATTGTGCTCTTATTTTTGTATATCACAAATACTTGGCATTATAACAGGTGTATGTACACCATTTATATGTACTGTATAACACTAATTTATAAACTATGTCCCTAGTTTTGGGCCTTTCTCCCCCCATTTTGTCAGTCTTTGTCCAGATTTCTTGCAATGACAGGTTGTGAGGTATGCTACAGATATGTTACATCTCCTGCAAATAGGCCCCAGTGATGATAACTGTGATGCAATGCAGTTAACCCCTTCACAAGTGAACATGCAGATATTGCAATATGGCTGAGAGTAACAGTTGTGTGCATGGTCACATGCATGACCTTAACATGCCTGGGATACTGATGAGCCACAGCAGGACAATCCCATACTCACCAGCTTCAAACTGATGTCTTACATCCAGACCAGAGGGACCTGTGTAGTTGTGGGGGAGAGGTACTGTCAGCAGACTCAAATTTGGCATTAGTACAAGATGAATGTTATGTTTCTGCACAGGTACAGTACAAGGTATGATAGTACACAAGTTGCTGTCCCTCACCATAGATGTGCACTTGTGTGCATTACTAAAGACCACCCACAAATGCAGTTTGAACTTACATATGCATCTAGATACCCTATAGAAGACAGTATGACTGCTACATGATTAAATTGATGTGCACTGTGTCCTTACCTGGATACTCCTTGCCTGTTAGCTGGGTGCCATCCACCTCCCTGACTTGTGTTTCATGTATTGGCTGTTGTGTGGGGGCTACCCCAAGGTTGGCAAGGAGGCCCTCTGCTACCATAAGTGGAGTCTGTGTGGCTGAACCCCCACCTGTAGCAGTACAGTCCCTGGCCACTGCAGCAGCCCTTTGCCAGGCACGACGTATCAGGTCAGTTGCCTGATGTTTGACCTGATCATATGTGCATCCATGGTGCTCCAAGGTGAAAAATCTGTGGACAAGGTCATCCCACAGGGTAGTTCGCGCCCACAGATTTGGCCGAACAGCACCACATGGTACTGGATTATTGCTTCAGTGATAGCTGCATTCTCTTCTGCAGTGTATGCTGGCTGATGCTGCATGCCACCTGGAAGATGTAAACAGGGAAACACATCAAAGGACCTCAGACATTGCCCAAAGTTATTTACAGAGCCAGCACATCAATATTGCCTATAATTAGCCACCACTTACAACCCCTATCATCTATCAGTACAGTACAAACTTGCATTGCACTCTTGGTCCTGATGTGTCATGTTCCCCCTAATGAGGGCCAGTACATTGCATAAACTACCATTCATCATTCACGTTTGTGTAGAGTGATGACACTGGCCATCTCCCTTGCAGATAGGATGTCAATAGGGTTCAGGCTTTGCTTGCATGCAGTGTGTAATGGAGCTGGAAACATATGCCTGAGTTCATGTGGGATGCAGAAAGGAATGTTATCAGGTCCCATGGAGACTTGCTTAGATAGTATGCATCTGCTCCCTGATGATGGGGGGGGTGCAGGTGCTGTGCATATCCACCTACACTGATGATGAGTCAGTGGGGTGACGTTTTCCCTAAACCTGTCTGCAGCAGGTTGGCTATAGCTATGGTGTGTGCGTATGTAGAATGATTGACCACAATTACAGGGTGGGTTGGGTTGTTGCCTCTGAGATTGCAGACATATGTGAAGATGGCCTTGATTGCCCTTGGTGGATGTGCCCAATTTGTGTTCATAGTAAGCCTTACAATAAACCACCTGTGACATTATATGCTTGTTCAGGCAAAGGTTGACTTGCTGCCAAGCTGGTGCCTGCTCCTACTTTGCCCTGTACAGCCAATATATCGACCAATTATGTGTTTTTTGTAGTGCTGCTATTCAGCAAAGGGGATTACTCTACTTTGGTGGAGCCAGATTTTACAAGTAAGGTATTGCTGAGACCATACAGCTATGTAGGTGGTCATATAGTGTTTGTAGTAGGCATGGACACTAGGTCATACCACAGTTGGACACCTCTCCAATTTCAACCTGATAATCATGCTTATTCTAGTACCCATGTCTGTGTCAAGGCAATGCAACACCCAGTAGCTGTAGAAATCTAACTCTGTTGGATGCACAGAAACTAAGATTACACATGTGTACATATACAGCTAATTTGCCTGATGTTTTGCATCCCATGTCTGCTGTTATGAGGTAGCCAGGTACCAGGTACACCTACTCATACATACATGCGCACAGGTTATACCTGATATACATTTCTGTTATATGTCAGTATGGCACACTGCATTTACACTCTTGCTGCTCAGTCATTATTTTATTCCTGTCAAACTGTTAGAGCAGGACATCTGGAGGATGCCACACATACATGGGGGGCAATAGGCTAAAATGTGTGACACTTTCTTAATATTGCTGAAACACACTTAAGCCATTTGATAGCACAGTAGCCTTTGCATTCACAGACATACCCTGGAGGATGTCCGACACTCATATGGCTGGAGGAGAGATGGGCAAGAAGTGTGGTATTGAGGGTAGGAACTTTTAATGTTGGCAGTATGACTGGTATGGGAACAGAGCTAGCCGATATGATGGACAGAAGGAAGGCTGATATATTGTGTGTGCAAGAGACCCAATAGAATGTGGGTAAGGCTAAATGTATCAGAGTTGGGTCCAAATTGTTCTATCATGGTGTGGATCGAAGAGAAATGGTGTAGGGGTTATCCTGAAGGAACAGTATGCCAAGAGTGTGTTTGGAGGTGAAAAGAGTGTCAGATAGTGTGATGTTTATGAAGCTGGAAATTGATGGTGTAATGATGACTGTTGTTAGTGCATATGCTCCGCAAGTTGCATGTGCAATGGATGAGACAGAAAAATATTGGAGTGAGTTGGATGAATTGGTGATGACTGTACTCAAGGGTGAGAGAGTGGTGATTGGAGCAGATTTCAATGGGCATGTCGGTGAAAGGAACAGTGGGGATATGGAAGTGATGGGTAGGTATGGTGTTAAGCAAAAGAATGCAGAAGGAGAGATGGTGGTGGAGTTTGTAAAAGGGATGGACATGGCTGTAGTGAATACATATTTTAACAAGACAGAGGAGCATAGGGTGGCATACAAGAGTGGAGGAAGATGCACACAGGTGGATTATATCCTATGCAGGAGGGCCAGTTTGAAAGAGATTGGAGACTGTAAAGTAGTTACAGGAGAAAGTGTAGTTAGGCAGCATGAAATGTTGGTATATGGGATGACGGTGACCAAAAAGAGGAGGAAGAATGTCAGGGCAGCACCAATGATCAAATGGTGGAAACTGAAAGAGGGTGATTGTGAGGTTGAGTTCAGGGAAGAGTTAAGACAGGCAGTGGGTGGCAATGAAGAGTTACCGAATATCTGGTTAACTACAGCAGAGCTAGTAATGGAGATGGCTAGAAAGGTGTTTGGTGTGACATCTGGACAGAGCAAGGATGAAAAAAAGACCTGGTGGTGGAATGAGGAAGTAGAGGGTAGTATACAGAGAATGAGGTTGGGGAAGAAGAAGAAGTCAGATTGTCAGAGAGATGAAGAAAGTAAACAGGAGTATAAGGAGATGAGCTGCATGGCAAACAGAGAGGTGGCAAAGGCTAAGGATGAGGCATATGAAGGGTTGTATGAAAGGTTGGACAATAAGGATGGAGAAGAGGACCTGTACCAATTGGGCAGACAGACGGACCAAGCTAGGAAGGTTGTGCAGCAGATAAGGGTGATAAAGGATAATGAGAGAAATGTACTTATAAGCAAGGAGTGTTTGTTGAGCAGATAGAAAGAGTACACTGAGGGGCTGTTGAATGAGGAGAATTAGAGAGTGAGAGAAGGTTGGATGATATGGGTATGGTGAATCAGGAAGTGCAACGGATAGCAAGGAGGAAGTACGGATAGCTATGAAGAGGATTAAGAATGGAAATGCTGTTGGTCCAGATGACATACCTGTGGAAGCATGGATATATTTAGCATAAATGGCAGTAGTGTTTTTAACCAGATTGTTTCATGAAATCTTAGAAACTGAGAGGATGTGTGAGGAGTGGAAAAAAGTGTTTGGGTACCGATATAAGAATAATGGTGATGTGCAGAGCTGTAGTAGCTACAGAGGGATAACATTGATCAGTCACAGCATGAAGTTATGGGAAAGAATAGTGGAAGCTAGGTTAAGAAGGGAGGTGAGGATTAGTGATCAGCAGTATGGTTTCATGCCAGGAAAGAGCACTGCAGATGTGATGTTTGCTCTGACAGTGTTGATGGAGAAGTACAGAGAAGGTCACAAGGAGTTGCGTTGCATCTTTGTGGACTTAGAGAAAGCATATGACAGGGTGCCTAGAGAGGAGTTGTGGTACTGTATGAGGAAGTCAGGAGTGGTGGAGGGATCTGTAAGAGGGATACAGGATATGTACAAGGGTGGTGTGACAGCAGTGAGTTCTGCAGTGGGAGTGAGAGATGTGTTTAAGGTGGAGGTGGGATTACATTAGGGATCAGCTCTGAGCCCTTCCTTATTTGCAGTGGTGATGGACATGTTGACAGACAAGATCAGACAGGAGTCCCTGTTGACTGTGATGTTTGCAGATGACATTGTGATCTGTAGTGGAGTAGGGAACAGCTTAAGGAGACCCTGGAGAGATGGAGATATGCTCTAGAGAGGGGAGGAATGAAGGTCAGCAGGACTATGACAGAATGTATGTGTGTGAATGGGAGGGAGAATAGAGGAATTGTGAGGATGCAAGGAGTAGCGGTGGCAAAGGTGGATGAGTTTAAATACTTGGGATCAACAGTTCAGAGTAATGGTGAGTATGGAAGAGAGGTGAAGAAGAGAGTACAGGCAGGATGGGGAGGGTAGAGAAGAGTATCAGGAGTGATTTGTGACAGACATGTACCATTAAGAGTGAAAGGGAAGGTCTCAAGAGGATAGTGAGACCATCTGTTATATGGGTTGGAGACAGTGGCATTGACAAAAAGGCAGAAATCAGAGCTGGATGTGGCAGAGTTAAAGATTTTAAGATTTGCACTGGGTGTGATGAGGGTGGACAGGATTAGGAATATGTATGTTGGAAGGTCAGCCCAGGTTGGATGGTTTAGAGACAAAGCCAGAGAGAGTAGCAGGATTATGTTGGTTTTTTGCTGAGGAGGGATGCTGAGTATATTAGGAAAAGGATGGTAATGATGAAGCTGCCATGTAACAGGACAAGAGGAAGGTCTACAATAAAGTATATGGATGTGGTGATAGAGGACATGCAGGTCTTTGGTGTTACAGAGCAAGATGCAAAAGACAGGAAGAAATGGGGACAGATGATCCGCTGTGGCAACCCCTAATGGGAAAAGCCAAAAGAAAGAGAAGGCAATGTTGTAATGTCAGTATTGACAGGTTGCCAATGAGTTGCCAGGCATAACACAACTCTATGAGTAAATGACTACAAATATGAGGCACACATATGGCCAGTGTGCATAACACTGGAGAGTTGAATGGTATGAGCTCAGTATATCACATGCAGTTCAACGCACACATCTGCAACAGTAGTTTACTATGCAAATACCCTGTATAAGTCTCTCACATTTCTGAAACAAACATATATATCCTAGTTGCATTCACAATTAATATATGGATATCTACGACATCTCAGTAGCTGACCTAGCAGTGTCACAGTCAGTATTGTTCAAAACACACTCCAGTAGTAGTCATATGTGAGCCATCCTTTTGTGGGTGACTCAGAGACCTGAGCTGTGATCTATGTCACTGCAGACAGACCCAGATGCTATGGCCATAGGTTCTGATCAGCATTATATCAGTACGGCAAGTCTTGTTGAGACATATTTGTTGAACTTCCTATTTCCCATTATTGCATACCCCTTACTGCATTCCATTACATGTTTACTTGCTTGACATATCTTTTTTTTCCCCAAGTATGGTTGGTTTTGATTCCAATATGTGGACTTCCCCGGTAATCAAATTGCAAATAAATAAATAAAAAATAAATAAATATGTGATGGTTGGTTGGTTTGTTTGTCTCTTTCTCTCTCTCTCTCCGATATGTAGGGTATATATCTGTTTTGCATAGGCAGCAGCTTGCCTTTTGTAGGTAATGCTCATGAGCATGATGGCCTGCCCACCAATTGTTGTCCCCCACTTGCTAATTGCATGCAGAACAGCTGTGTTGCTATTCCTATAGCCAAAGGCATGGTAACACACTCCTATAACTCAATGCTTTATGTGGGCATTGGCCCTTTGCTTTGCCTATGAGGAAAACTTTATGGAAGTGTGTGAACAACAGCATCACAGAGGGTAGTTGGAAATACCTCTTAAATGAAAACTGTGGCGACAGCACAACAAACTGGTGGAGAATTTTCCAGACATAGGGATAGAATGTAAGTATTGCTGTTATACAGTTGAATTAATGCTAGTTTATCAGGGTTTGTGTGGGCATGGCTTTTCTGCATGATTTTAAGTCTGACAATGCTATGTGGTTGACATAAATCTCACCTGTAGGGTTATCCACAGGATGGCCAGGTTTTGGACTCTCATGTTTGTTGTGTTCCTCAGACATTTTTTTGTCTTTGGAAAATCAGTAGCATACTGTGAGGATTGTAATAAGTAAATGGTATCATCCATTTGTGTTTATGACTTCATATCCCTCAGAAAAGTTATGTTACAACAAACCCTGTTACACCAGCAACTGTCTCCGTTTATAACAGCAATATTTCACATATGCCCCTGTTTTTGGGCCTATGTACCCCAAGTATTTCAGGCTTTGTCCAGATGTCATGCAGTAGGAGGTTGATAGGTAGGGTATATCATTATTTAGTGCCTTCATTCCTGATACAATCCCACTGATGTCTCAGAATGCCAAATATATTATGTGTAAGAGGCCTTATATATGAGGACAAAGCCTGGACATTCTGTGGGACTCTGAACAGTTGAGAGGTCTGTGTATTTCTGGCAATTGTTGACAGACTGTCAGGATTGTGTAGCAGTGTAGTGTGTAAATGTTATTTGGCCTGTGTAGGGGGGGTAGATGTATGTGTTATGGCTCCATTTCTATCTGACTGTGCATGCTGCTCCTGTTTTTGGTGGTCTATCGACTTTATATGTTTGTAGGGGCAGACTGAGACATGTCCCATACCATGGTTAGGCATCATACTACACTGTGAATTGGGCCAGTATATGTAGGGGTAGTGTGTGAGTGGCAAACATGATGAAATGTTTTGGTTCACACAGTTCTTATACACTACTGTTCATTTGGCTTACTGGTATGTCACTGTGACTGTTTTGAAATTGGTTGTGGGGATGCACTTTCACACTAGTGTCTGTTTTTCAGTGTTGTTACATCCCTGTAGTGCCTGATATATTCGCAAATACATGTGTAATTCCCCATAGCGGATATGGATTAGTGTTGTCAGTCTGAGTGTAGGTTGGATGGTGCTTGGTGACATGCTTAGCAGCTGAGTGTAGTTTCCCTTATGTGATGTTATGTCCAGATATTTGTAGGATGTACTGTTGCCTGGCCCCTATAACTGTTGTGTATTTCTGACACACCAATGGGATGATGTGAAATTTAAGTCACTAACTAGTGAGAAGTAATTGAGTGTTGGACTTGTGCTATTTCAGTCAATATATGTTAGGACAGACAGGAGGGTGTTATTGCAGCAACTATGTTAGCTTATATACTACAGTATTTCAGATATGTCCCTATTTTCATGGCTTCCTCCCCCCACTTTGTCAGGCTTGGTCCAGGTTCATTGCACCAAAGGGTTCTGAGCATACCTCTTGACTGGTTGGATTGTTTCAGATCATTATCATCATCAACCTCCTTTTTCCCATTTTTCTACATGGGGTCAGGGTATCATGTTAACTGTTGCTAACTCTCATGATTCAGTGCCACACTCCTGCCTTCTTCAGCACTCATGCCTGATTATTGCAGACTTTCTTTCACACAATCCATCCACCTCTTTGCTGGATGTCCTCATTTCCTCTTACCTTCTTCTTGTCTGTCCCAAATCTTCCTCACCAGATTGTCTTCTACTTTTCTACACATGTTATGAAACATCATAATCTGTTCTCTTTGATCTTTTCTGCAATTGGAGCTACTTTGGCTTCTGCTCTTATGTCCTAATCTCTTCATCTGTCCCACAATGTGCATACTACTACCTTTCTCAGGCACTTCATTTCCATCACTTCTAGCTTCTTCAACTGTTCTGCATTTACTGCCCAGGTTTCTGTACCATGCAGTAGTATTGATCACGTCACTGTCTTGTACACCAGACTACACCTGATACTTTATGCCAATTGGCTACAGCCCCTCTGATTCTAGATTTGACCTCTTCATTCAGACTACCCTTCACCTCAACTACTCCTCCCAGATACTTGAAGCTGTTTACTTTTTCCACTATCTTCCCTTCTGTCTCTATTCTCAGCATCTTCTGATTTCTAAAAATTTGCTGCCATTACCACAGTCTTATCTGTGCTTAGTTTCATCCCATGTGCCTTCAGATTTGCATTCCATTCTCCTGTCCTTTTCTGAAGTTCTAGCTCAGAGTCTGCCTGTACTGCCACATCATCTGCATACAGCAGGTTTGTTGATCCATCCCCTCAAACCTGTTTGCTAATGTAGTCCATCACCACTATGAAGAGCAGTGGGCTCAGAGCTGAACCCTGATGTACACCCACTCCTACTGGGAACCCCTCTGTGAGACTGAACATTTTTTGTACTTGAGTCATTGGGTCCTTGTACATAGCCTGCACTAATTCTACCAACATTTCTGGGACTTCAAACCACTGCAGTACTGCACATTTCAGCTTTCTTGGGACCTTGTCATATAATTTCTCCAAGTCTAGGAATGCCCAGTTTGACTGTCTCCTCATCTCTAGCTTCTTCTCAAGTACCTGTCTCAGTGCAAACATCTGGTCAATTGTGTTCCATCCTGATCTGAATCCAAACTGCTCATCTCCCATCTTACATTCTTCTACTCTGTGTATCTGTTTATCAATCACCCTCTCCAGAACGTTCATGCAATGTGATAGGAGTTTTATGCCTCTGTACTGCCCACAGTTGTGGATGTCGCCTTTGTTTTTGTACACTGGCAAGATTAGGTTTATTCTCTAGTCATCTGGGACACTCCTTTCTCTCCACATTGCTATTATTATTGTTTCAGAATGTCAAGGTTTATTACTCATATTTCTGGTCTGTTCCACAGATTCATTCATGTATGCTGAAAAAAAACATGTCACTCTGGCAACATTCTATATTTATAAGAGCAATATTTAAAATACGTCCCTAGTTTTGGCACATTGTCCCCCATTTTCATAGCCTTTGGCCAGATTTCTTGCACTAAGAGCTTGAGAGGTATGATTCTGAGGTATGAGTCCACTACATGTTATGAGTATATATATATATATATATATATATATATATATATATATATATATATATATATATATATATATATATATTATATATATATATAAGCGATACAGAATCCTGAAAGCCCAAAATCCTGAAATTTCAACATCCTGAAAACTCAAAATCCTAAAAACACATGAGATACCAACACTTACTATATTCCAGCACAAGCACATACAGAAACAAATAACATACAAACCATATTACTATTCTGCAAATATAAGCAGGAGACAAGCCTCCCTGCACCCCCCCATGTGGGGGGCTGCGTCCCACACACCCCCTGCTACTTAAATATATCAACTCTGAGACTGCAGTTAGTGCACTGAGGTGCAATTTCGGAGTTGTTATATTTAAGTAGCAGAGGGTGTGGTGGATGCAGGGTGGCTTGCCGCCCTGCATATAGTTGAAGGGTAATATGTTTAGGTATGTACTTGTGCTGGAATATAGTAAGTGTTGATATCCTGTGTGCTTTCAGGATTTTGAGTTTTCAAGATTTTAAGTTTTCAGGATTTTGGTCTTCAGGATTTTGGACTTTCAGGATTCTGTAACACTCCCATGTATATATTTTATATGTATATCTCTATTTATATTATGTATATATTTTTCTATATATATGCATATCCATACATATATACATGTGTATATGTATATATACAAAACCTGACTGATTCTACAAATTTTTTTCCCTACTGTTGAATGGCTCTACTGCATATGCTTGAAAAAGCACCAGCAATCCCTGCAAATGGTGTGGTAGTATATTGCTTTGACTATGGTGTACAAGGCCCTGGGTTCAAGACTTGGCAAGGCTGATATTTCTGTAGCTAGCAGAACAGTGGCTGATACAGACAGAGTAATTAAAGCAGCATTAAGTGAGTTTGTATGGGTTTGCATGATGCTAAGTGATACCAACACAAGGTTAACCATACAGATGCTTAATCTGTACTGGCTTCACTTAGCATCATGCAAAGTCACTTACTCCGTTTTTGACCCGTGCTAATTTCTTTAAAAGAAAAGAAAAAGGGGTGATAGGAAAGTGGTGAAAAAGGGGCACGCATTGGAAAAAACAATATGAAAGATAGATAGGGACATGCAGGACATGTGTAGGGAAGGTCCATAGCTGTCAATTGTACAGAATTTGGAGGTGAATTTGGACACTCAAACACCAGAGAGAGGGGTGAGGACAGCAGAAATGTGTTGTCAAGCCAACTGGACCAGATTACATGTGTCCATTGGACATGTGTGCAAAATGGACAGCTATGTATGAAGTGATATATTTTTTTTTGGGACAGATAACCTTTTTCTTTATTTTAAGGTGAGAGTGGGATGTTGGGGAAGGATTATAGGTATGTCTGGGGAGGTAGGTTGGGTAGGGAGATAGACAAGACAGAAAAGGCACTAGACAGTGGCAGTATAAGACACATGATGGGGGTAAACAAATTTGATGGGGTTGGTTGATCTGAATCCCATGGGCCACCATATGATTACAGTGGGACTGAGATCCCCAACCATGGGCAGTCTCCACTGCACCTTCACTGTGCCTTCACAGCCCAAATGTGGCGGGGATGGGGGCTGGACAGGAGGTGTGGCCTGCCCCTCGAGGTATGCCAGATGGCCCTCAATCTGGCGCAACTGCTCTCCAAACTCAGATCAAAGGGTGCTGTGCACCAAACCCCGGACCTGACTGTGGGTGACAGCCTCCTGTCTGTGCCCACTCCCGGGGGGGTGGACCATGCCCTTTTGGCAGCTCCACCCAAAGGTGGTGCAGGACCAGCAGACAACGGAAATCCGGGTTTGGTCCCAGACATGATGGGGCCTGGTGCTATGGCCAGATGAGGTGGGACAGGTGGATCTGCTGGAATCTGCCTTCCCAAATGCGCTATGATGTTGTGGTTTCACAAAATATGTTGGGTAGTCTCGAACAACACATTTAAAGATTAGTTATAACAGCATGCATGGGTGTTCCAATTGATCCCATAAAACATATTTGAAACAGTTGCATAGCAAACAGAACGCATGCATAAATGGAACAACAGTATGCATTGTAACAGCATGCCAGTAACACTGACGGCAATAAGCCACCAACAATGGTATTTGAACAAGATATGTTAAAATGCAAGCAATCAAACATATTAACAATAATATAGCACAAGTCCCAACATTAGGGTTAGAGCACAACATACCCATAGTATATGAGTAATAATTATTGATGCAGATGAGGGGGGTGGGAAGACAGAAAATCCATTAACAACTGTTTATGCTTCTATTTTCCACAACAGTACTCCTCAATAGTCTATGGGTCTGCCCTCACTTTTCATCTACCTATAGACATAGCTTCTGTAGTACAAACATACCTATTAAACTGTGAGCCTGGAATGGTATGAGGCAAACTATGACAACTCTGGGTACATGATTAGAGGTGACTCATACATGTCAGGGATACATATCTGGCACAGGAGGGGTACCTTGAACTACTGTTATGTGAGTGTGCTACTGGCATACGTCAACTGGTTTCTTATCTGTGTCCAGGATTATTTGCAGCAGTGACCACTAGCCGTGACAGTGTGACACTTAAGAGACATGTATCGGAAATATATCTCTCAACCTCTTAGAGCATGACATCCAGACAAAGCCATACATAAGAGTGGGACAAAGGCCCATAAATATGGACTATTTTTAGATATTGCTCTTACAAACATAGAACGTTGATAAAATAACAGGTTTTGCATTTGTTTGACTTTTCTGATGGATATGACATCTAACACT
The DNA here is from genome assembly GCF_019279795.1 of Protopterus annectens. Taxonomy (NCBI): domain Eukaryota; kingdom Metazoa; phylum Chordata; order Ceratodontiformes; family Protopteridae; genus Protopterus; species Protopterus annectens. Next base: position 97,881,053 of record NC_056741.1, on the reverse strand, counting down.
TGTATGTCTATCATTATTTTCTAACTTCAGTCTATAATGGTTTGTCACTGATTTGCCATGACACCACTACGTTATGAAAAATGAACAAAAAAATCTGTGACAAATATCTGGACATTCAGTGAATATCTGTACAGTTGAAAGGTGTGGTTCAGGAAGAGTACCCTGCTGTCATTTGCATGCATGTGGTGGGACAATTGAACAGTTGTACTCAGTTTATTAGTATACCCTTCATACAGCTACTAGCAACATTTACTTACCTGTAAAACCTGTGGGGAAAATATCTGTTAACACTACCTGACAGTTTTTACATTTATTCCTGATTCCTTGGTGTAGGTATGCACACATCTTAGTACCACTGCCTGGATTCGAACCATATCTGGATGTGCAAAATTAACAACTATGCTATTTCTCATCACACTGAGCTACTGGAGAATTGCTGTTTTTTATTTCAATGGTTTCTGACTAATAGTCTCTTGGTTAGACAGTCTGAACCTTCAATTCTGTAATGCATGGATGACAGATAGTTATTGTACTGTGCATTACTCCTTTGGATTACTACAACCTGGAAAACAAATGTTAACACAAGGCAATGTGCATGGTACACACATTGATACTTGACATATTACTATTTGGGGTTCAGAGCTTAGAGCAGTATATATTTCACATTTATTTTATATCTCATTTTATAGCTATACTATCTACAGTTTCTCCTAACAGCTTGTTCTTAGATGCACCTCTGTTAATGTATGCTGTCACAGCCATATTTGCTGTGAAGAACCTGTATACATTCTATATATGTCTACAACAACATACCAGAATGAACACAACAGTTTTTAAGGGTCTTTGTTGTACTTCAATATTCGTCAGTCATACTTTTTTATTTATTCAGTTCACACAGCAACAGTATATCTACTAGCAGTAAGCAATGTACTCCTTCTTAGTTATTTTAACAAAATACTGCAAAATAGATTTGTACTCACAAGCTTGTCAGCACAGCCTCAGCAGTCTGTCACCGTGGGCTTCCATGTTCACAGCCCTCTCTGCTGCAGCTGAAGGGGAAAAAACACACATTATGCATATCTGTATATCACATTCTCAGTCTAGTATTTGCTACAAACTACTTGATAGTGATACGTACACACTACTGGAGCATTCTGGGCCAATCCAGCTTTGGTCCACTGGTCCAAGAGTGCCTCCTTCCCATGCTTTAGGTCGGCATAGTGGTGCTGTGCCTGCTCACTAGTCCGGGGGATGCCAGTAGCACTGGATAGGTCATGTGCAAGATGGTTCTATGTCTCCGCTTTGTATTGAGAGCCCTGGTACTAGCCCTGCACCAGTCTCTCCTCATGGTTTTTAACTAGGAGTCAGGCCATGACCCCTGACTCCCACATGCTCCAGCATTGCACCTGAAAGCACACTCCCTCTCCTACACCAACCATTGTATCTGCACAGATGGACTATAGCAGATTATGGCTGCATTTCTGCCTATGCCATTTATATAGTGCAATATTCCTGCCCTTTGCTATCATTGGACCATTTTGAAAAGGTTAAGCTCTGCTAAGTAGTGTGCAAATCTGCTAAACTGGTTTTAACAATGCTTAGAGAGGAACTTGTTGAGCAGTGTTTAACAGTGCACAAATCCACTTAAATGAGCTACCTGCTGCTTAGCATGCATGTCTTAGCAATGGTTAGACTTGTTAAGCATAGCTGGGCATTGATAGCCATTGCTCACTTTTAATTTTTTAAATATATCAGAGGATTGACTTCATTTATTAAGTGTATATGGTGTACTTCACATGATATCCCTCTATGTGCTTTCCTTGCATTAGCAAGGGGTGTGACTATAATGTATGGGACACTTGTGTATACACGGGTGGTTTCACATACTATATGCACTCACACTTACATTGTACATCAGCTACACTACCATGGTTGACAACAAACAATTGCTACATAATTTAAGTTTAAAAAAATAATTTTAACACTACTTCTCCATATAAAAATAAGTTGTCTGTCTTGGCACTCATTCTATGAATGCCTGCATGTAAAGCTGGGACTCTAACCACTACACTATTTCAGTTTGGAATTTTTACCCGTATATTTGTATTTATCTCCTATGGGATGTTTAAGCTATGGCAAGCAGAGGGCCATAACGTGCACACCTGCTTACCTATGCTTAAACATTCCTTAGCCTAGAAAAATAATTATAATATTATTTTTATATTATTATGTTATATAGAGAGTATTGTGGTGTTCTGACAAGTCACTGAGGACTGTAATTGGGAAATAATGGCATACATTTGGCTTTCAGGCTTCTATCCTTCAGAGATTCCTGTTAATATATACCCTGTTTTCTATCAACTTTCTAAGTGTGTGAGGGCACTTTTTCAGAAGTGTCGCTATTTTTACTGTTTTATTCCACCCATTATTTGTGCCGTTGTCCACAGTGACTGCTGTCAGGGAATATTGGCATACATTTGCTTTCGGACATCTATCCTTCAGTAATTAATGCTAATGCAAGACCTGTTTTCTGTCAACTTTTTAAGATTGTTAGAGCAATATGTATGATGTTTCCTTTTCTGGGATTTATCCCCCATTATTTGTGCATTTGTATACATTTCCTGCTTTAGCAGGTTGTGGAGGTGTCATATGACACTTTTACAATGCAGGGTGTGTGTCACAGAACCTGTCACACACCCTCTGCATTGCTTTCCTGCTGCTGCATGTATTTCACTGTCCGTGGACACTGAAAGGATCATTTATTTAATTTCAGTGTCCTCAGATACTGAAATACTGGCATAATATTAGAGTCATTCTCTAATATTATGCCAGATCCTATTAGAAAGTGCCATATGGCACTTTCTGAGTGCACGGAGCATGTTCAATGTTAGTGCACTACTTGAACACACCCCCTGCACTTTTTCATGGTTCATGTCTGTGTAGGTTACACAGCAGTGCACCTTCATGAATATGCAAGGTGCACTGCTGTGCTATACGGACACAAACCACTCTGTGCAGGAATAGCACTATTTTTGCACAGAGCTTATTGAATCCCAGGGCTAGTCTTAAATAACTGCATGACAAACAACTACTTGTATTACCTGCATGAGAACTAGATTCATAAAGTTGCATGATGTATTTTTCAAAGGGGGAGGATGTAGATCAGAGGGTATGTGCTATATCTTTAAGAAGCATATCAAAGACTGAATGTGCACATATAAATACAAGGCATGTGCTATTCCCAGTGCCATTTTGAGAGTGCAGCCAGAGAGTGAGCATGTATGATTGCAGTAGTTAGTTTGTATATAAATTACTTAAGTTAAAGTCAGTAAACTCCTATTGTGATGTGTTTGTATATAATAAAGCTGCTTTAACAGAACCCACAAAGACTCTTCTATTGTATCCAATCTTTAAGTGTCAGCTCTCTAAGCTGTGCTGCTAGTTGGCTTATATCTGGAATGAACTTACCTAGATAGTTAACCATGTAGTGAAGAAATTGCTTGAAACCACCACGATATAATCCAAGTAGCATTTATTGTAAAAAGTAGAACAGGAACAAGCGCTTTCACACAAACGAATTGTGCTTCATCAGGTTACAATCATGCAAAGACTTCCATTGTCTTTTATAGAGGCCCTTTGTCATAATTAACCAATTAATCACACTAGTTATAACCAATTAACAAAGTCTAAACTCATTAACAATAAAACTTAAATAAATAGTGTAGTAATACTATATTCAACTACCTAATGTTTTGTTTAAAAACAGCCCAGAGAACCTATTATGTATTTCATTTAAAACACATCATTGAAACTTCTCGATTCTATGAATATCACATTGAATGATAAAGTGCATAAAATAAAATTATTCAAGTATCGGCATTGCGCCTCAGTAAATCAGTTCAGGAAATAATGCCCATATTTAGAAAAAGGAAGTAATCCAGGGTGTAGCTTCTGTTAAACAATCCTGACTCATTTCTAAAAACACATTTCCATAGCACTTTATTACATTCTAGTATAAATATTTGTTTCTAAACCAATTTATTCATTGACATTTACGTAATCTTAATAACAGAAAAGAACCAATTCATCTCAACACATTAACCAAAGGCCTTCCGCAAACAGTATTGTCCATTAAGACAAACCTGCAGTCAGGTATATTTGTATTTATGCCGTGGTAGATTAAATGTCCGGGAACAGGAAGCATCATATTATAACAACTAACCAAGCAATACACTTAGCGCAGCGAAACGCTGCAATGTTAACAATGGCAGAGAGATGATACAGTCACAGAAGTAATAAAATCTATGACCACAACTACAGTCTGGCAATCGAAATGGCCAGTATCCAAAATGCACATATGTCTTAGACACATAAATAGGACTTGAGTATAGTCCCATTTAATCAAGGACTAAAGTCATAGATTAGAATATATACTAAAGACTAGAAACTAAAATGCAAAGCGCTACTCCGAAATAAAAATAACACTCAAAAGTAGTATTAACACCAAAAGCTACCATTAAAAACTGAACTCTGGAATAACATTGATTTCAAGTTGAATGTGCGTTATTGCTACAGATTCGAGCCTCATTGCAAAAAATTCACGAACTCTGTAGAGTCCAATAAAAAATACTCAATCTATAAATATAGGAGCATGATGTGTAGATAACAACATTTGTATATAAAAATATACACAGATGTACTAAACATTCAATATGCTAAAGCCTAGTATAATAACGGAAAGCGATTATTTACAAATAGATAATTAAAATCTAGCCGATATGACATTTAAAGAAATATCCATGATATGATTTCCAAATATTCATAGGGCAGAATTGAAACGGAACAATATATAAATAAGAATAAGAATGAAAATGAAAATAAAAATGGCATAGTGCCCCTATTCAAATAACAAAGATGTAACAATGGATATAAAAAACTATATTTATCAAAGTCCTGTGTACAGAGACTAGATAACCTAGGTGTCTAGAGCAACAGTCAAGGGCAACCTAGACATACTAAATCATAATAATAATAAATATGCTATATAAATTTAGATCATAATGATTCATACATACTAGTATAAACAATAACCAATATATTCCAATAGAAATATGATATGAATCGATATTTATCACGTTCTATCAGAGTTAGTATATCAATAGTAACTACTATGTTTCACAAGAAAAAAATTTTCAATTACAATAGTAGAATAAATCTATAGAATCAATAATTAAATGAAAAATATATAGTCAAAATAGATAGACAAAATACAATAAATTGACTAGGGTCTTTCTAGTTAGCTCGGACCTATCAAAGCTGGTCGAAGATTAACTACAGAATTGAGGCCTGGCGGTAGATGGGCCCTAAGTCTCAATATCCATCTTAGCTCAAAACCCTCCAGAGTATTCAAATTATCACCTTCCCTCCTATTAAGATCCACCACCTGTAATACTTGGAACACAAAACTATGTTGAGAGTGGGTACTACAATGTAAAGCTAAAGCATTATTAAGATTATTCTTTCTGATGTTATATATATGTTCATAGATTCGATCTCTTAACCTCCGTGAGGTTAAACCCACATAATAAGCATCACAAAGGGTACAGGTGGCAAGATATATCACATTTTTCGTATTGCAATTTGCATAATGCGTTGGTAATATGTTCCTTGTCATATCTGGAGGTGTAAAACCACAACTTCTACAAATATAGTTACAATAGGAACATTTAGTGCATGGGAAGGTGCCTGTTTTTATCAGAGATCTAATATCATTAGATGTATTAGTTAATTTTTCCTTACATAATAGTCTCTTTAGGTTCATACAATTCATGTATCTAAAGGTTGGTTTCATACTCACAACCTCTGAAATAGACATGTCTGACAGTAGAATCTTCCAGTTGCCCCTTATTATATTAGTCAAATGCTGTACATCATTGGTAAACTTGATATCATAGGACAGGGTATTAGACATCTTCCTACTAGAGTTATGATGAAAGATAGGCTTTTTAGCATAGAAACTAATACCATTAGATAATGGTTCTTTTATTTCATCAATCATTTTAATAGGATAGCCCCTTTCCACAAAGAGCTTCCTTTGGGTATCCATCAAACTAACTAAGTCAAGTCTATCACTACAAATTCTATCAATCCTGCCCATTTGATTTTTTATATTTGGAAAAATATGTCATGGATGTAGGCTATCATAGTGGAGGATCCCATTCCTCCAACAGGGTTTCCTGTAAAGTGTCGTCATTAGCCTACATAAATTGTCCTTTTTAATAGTAATATCTAAAAAATTTACATAATGATAAGAAAAATCATAACTAAATTTAAAAAACGGAGTAACACTATTCATGTAGTTAATAAAAGAGACAAGGCCATCTACATCGCCATTCCATATAATTAATATATCGTCTACAAAGCGTCTGTATAATACGACGTTTGCAAACCTCAAATCATTAAATATAAATTCCCTTTCCCATTCCAATACGACAAGGTTGGCATATGCATTGGCACAGGGGGTGCCCATGGCAACCCCCCATGTTTGTGCATATGCCACATTGTCGTAGAGGAAAACATTATTATTCAAGACTAAATCCAAAAGGCAGCATAAATTCATAATATCACCATTGGGAATCTTAAGTTGTGTCATATGACTTCTTATTGCATCTAAACCAAAATCATGGGGAATCTTTGTAAATAGGCTTTCAATATCAAGAGTCACCAATATGGTGCTATTTGTTATTTCATTAGTTATTATATCTGATTTCAAATCATCCAAAAGTTTATATGAATCCAAAAGAATTGTAGGGACCTGCTTTACAAAGGCTCCTAGTTTAGTCTGCACATAAAGTGATGCATTATAGGTGACCCAATGGTCACCTGACACAATAGGTCGCAATGGTGGTGGATATACCTTTTTATGTAATTTCGGAAGGCCCTTGATAATAGGAATGAGAGGAAGCTCTACTAACAAAAAATCGTAAAGGGGTTTGTCAATGGACCTGGTCATAAGCATATCATAAAGCGTATCATGGACATATCGCGTCAGTGAAGCTATTTGTGATTTTTCAATCCTTTTATATGCAATATCATTATCTAGCATATGGAGCATTAAATCATTATAGAAAGTCGCATCCATAACTACTATCCCCCCTCCTTTATCTGCTGGCTTAAATACTAGATGAGGATCATTGCACATCATTTTCAGCTCAGACATTTCCTCCACATTAAGATTCATAAAAATATTCTTTTTCAACGGGCTGTCATAGTACAGATATATATCACGTTCACATGTTTTCAGAAAGCAATCTACTATTGGTATTGTAGATGGCATAAAAGTGCTTTTCTTTCTACAAATAAATCTAGAGTTGTTGTCAAAAGTATCAGTAGAACCAGGTAGATTGTCTTTAAACATTAGCTTAAGGGATAATTTCCTACAAAATTTACGTAGCCCTATAAGAGTGTCAGAAATGTTGCTATACTGGGAGGGTATGAATGATAATCCCTTGTTCAAGACATTCATAGCACTATTCGAAAAAGTCCTAGATGATAAATTAAAAAATAAATGATTTAAATTTGCATTCTTCATTTCTTCTTCAATGCGTCTCCTGCCAATTTGTAAACAGTTCAGATCTTCGGTCTTCTTCTCTGCTCCTGCATGTCCCCTGACAATTTCCTTTTCCCCCTCCCCCGACTGTTGGATCGGGCTCGCACAGCCTCTTTGTAGGGAAGGGGAAAAATCAAAGGCAAAGGTGCTGTGGATTTATTGATGGAAGCTGTAGCTTTGGGTTTCGTACCCATGTTGATCTGCTGAGCCAGACCTTGCTGATTACAAGGTAGTGACAAAGTCGGAGTATCTGACATCACGGACATTTCATTTAGCACAGTCTCTGCATGCAATTCTGCATTGATCATACTATTATGTACACCTGTAGAAACTTCATTATTCAAATCAGATAAAGCATCTCCTTGGTTGTTGGATAGTTGAGTGGAATTGGGATGAATTCTCGGCCAAACAAAGATACGGCCGAGACAAAAATCCTCACAGTCACGCTTTAATTTTTTCATTTTTATCTGTTCCAACTTACTACTATATAGAGACAGTTGTTTGTTCATAGCTTGTATTTTTGCTTTACAAAATTCAGACTCATAGGTGGTGGTAAGCAAATTATACCGCTCCTCAACTTTACTTAATAATTCCGCTTCCAGCGGTGTAAAGTAGTCTAGTAATAGCTGAATGTATTTAAAGCCAAAGTCAATGTTTAACTTCTGCCATTGCCGAAGTAATTCTGGTTGACTGTCCCCATAAGTCGGCATGCACAAAACGCGCATGCCACGGGGAATAACCTTAAAGTGCTGGCATGCTTGCAGGTGCCTTCTTTGCCATACAAGCCTATGCAGGCGATAAAGATCGTTCTCTAATGTTCTCATATTACCAAAAAATTCATGCATATTATCACTGTTAGTAGATGGACTTTTACATGCTTCACCATTCAGATCCATGAGTAACAACGGATTTTCACGTTGATAAAAAAGGCAATTCCAGTTGTCATTGGAAGAGTTACTCACTGGATTGTAGTCTAATTCAATATTCTGTACTTCCATCCCGTGATGACCGGATAGGTAAAGGAACCGAAATAGTAACTGCAGGAAAACGAAGCCGATCACCCAAAGGTTTCTTGCATCAAAGTAAGAGAGGCAGTAGTGAAGAAATTGCTTGAAACCACCACGATATAATCCAAGTAGCATTTATTGTAAAAAGTAGAACAGGAACAAGCGCTTTCACACAAACGAATTGTGCTTCATCAGGTTACAATCATGCAAAGACTTCCATTGTCTTTTATAGAGGCCCTTTGTCATAATTAACCAATTAATCACACTCATTATAATCAATTCACAAAGTCTAAACTCATTAACAATAAAACTTAAATAAATGGTGTAATAATACTATATTCAACTACCTAATATTTTATTTAAAAACAGCCCAGAGAACCTATTATATATTTCATTTAAAACACATCATTGAAACTTCTCGATACTATAAATATCACATTGAATGATAAAGTGCATAGAATTATTCAAGTATCGGCATTGCGCCTCAGTAAATCAGTTCAGGAAATAATGCCCATATTTAGAAAAAGGAAGTAATCCAGGGTGTAGCTTCTGTTAAACAATCCTGACTCATTTCTAAAAACACATTTCCATAGCACATTATTACATTCTAATATAAATATTTGTTTCCAAAACAATTTATTCATTGACATTTACGTAATCTTAATAGTAACAGAAAAAGACCAATTCATCTCAACATATTAACTAAAGGCTTTCCGCAGGCAGTGTTCTCTATTAAGACAAGCCTGCAGTCAGGTATATTTGTATTTATGCCATGGCAGATTAAATGTCCCGGAACAGGAAGCATCATATTATAACAACTAACCAAGCAATACATTTAGCTCAGCGAAACGCTGCAATGTTAACAATGGCAGAAAGATGATACAGTCACAGAAGTAGTAAAATCTATGACCACAACTACAGTCTGGCAATCGAAATGGCCAGTATCCAAAATGCACATATGTCTTAGACAAATAAGTAGGACTTGAATATAGTCCCATTTAATCAAGGACTAAAGTCATAGATTAGAATATACACTAAAGACTAAAAAACTAAAGTGCAAAGCGCCACTCCGAAATAACACTCAAAAATAATATTAATACCAAAAGCTGCCATTAAAAACTGAACTCTGAAATATCATTGATTTCAGATTGGATGTGTGTTATTACTACAGATTCGAGCCTCATCACAAGAAGTTCACGAACTCTGTAGAGTCCAATAAAAAATACTCAATCTATAAATATAGGAGCATGATGTGTAGATAACAACATTTGTATATAAAAATATACACAGATGTATTAAAACATTCAATATACTAAAACCTAGTATAGTGACGGAAAATGATTATTTACAAATAGATAATTGAAAATATAGCTGATATGACATTTAGAGAAATATCCATAATGTGATTTCCAAATATTCATAGGGCAGAATTGAAACGGATCATGAATATGCAAGGTGCACTGCTGTGCTATACGGACACAAACCACTCTGTGCAGGAATAGCACTATTCTTGCACAGAGCTTATTGAATCCCAGGGCTAGTCTTAAATAACTGCATGACAAACAACTACTTGTATTACCTGCATGAGAACTAGATTCATAAAGTTGCATGATGTATTTTTCAAAGGGGGAGGATGTAGATCAGAGGGTATGTGCTATATCTTTAAGAAGCATATCAAAGACTGAATGTGCACATATAAATACAAGGCATGTGCTATTCCCAGTGCCATTTTGAGAGTGCAGCCAGAGAGTGAGCATGTATGATTGCAGTAGTTAGTTTGTATATAATTTACTTAAGTTAAAGTCAGTAAACTCCTATTGTGATGTGTTTGTATATAATAAAGCTGCTTTAACAGAACCCACAAAGACTCTTCTATTGTATCCAATCTTTAAGTGTCAGCTCTCTAAGCTGTGCTGCTAGTTGGCTTATATCTGTAATGAACTTACCTAGATAGTTAACCATGCCAAGAAACCATTGAAGGGCTTGAACATCATCTGGAGCTGGCATCCAAGAATAGCTGTTTGCTTGGAAGGGTCTGGTCATAAGCCTGAACTGGTAAATAAATGACCAGCATGAGTGAATTTTTGTAACCTGAACTTGCACTTTTGAGAATTCACCTCAAGAATCACTTGACAAGCTCTTTCAAGAACTTTCTTGAGGTTTCTGTCATGCTTAGCTTCACTATTATCTCCTACTGGAATATCATCTACTATAATAGCACAGCGATACCCAGAAATAAATTTGCTCCATTGCACGCTGAAAGACTTGGCTGGCAGAATTTATCCCAAATGGCATTCTCAAAAATCTGTACCTGCCAAATGGAGTACTGAACGTAGTTAGCAATGAGGATTTATCGTCAAGCAAAATTTGCCAAAATGAACTCTGCGTCTAAGACAGAAAAGACAGTGCTATTTGGCATCAGAGCTGCGACTTCTTCAACTGTACACATTGGATTATGAGGTCTTTTAAGTGCCTTATTCAAATCTCATGGATCAATACATATACTGATATCATCTGAGCTTTTCTTATGAGCTACAACCATGGAAGATACCCATTCAGTTCTTTAACCTACTGGACAAATTACACCTAGTTGCACCATTTTATCTAACTCAGTTTTGACTCTGTTCTGCATAGCTACTGGAACTTTTTGGGCTGGCCTGACAATTGGGCTGACATCTGGGTCTATCTTCATGGAGTACACAAGTGGAAGCTTGCCTAATTTGTCTATGAAAAGATCAACATAGGTAAAGAAAATATACTGGGTGAAATTAGAGCAGTGGTCTTTCAAACTAATATGAAGGACTTTCTTATTAAATGAAAGCAGTCCCATTTTCAAACTGTCTCTGAGCCCTAATAAATGACTGAATGTGCCTTTTGACCACATTAAATAAGTTGTAGTTCCTCCTATCAGAATAACATAAAAGTATCACTGAGCCTTCTATTTGAATCTCTTCATCACCATAAGCAACAGGCTTCACACACTTTGCCAAATCAACCTCTCACCAGCACATACTCCAGCAAATGTTTCTGCAGACCTAACATTGCACTTTGAGCCTGTGTCAGCTTTGAGCTCTATGGATTTTCCATTTATCTGAACAGTACAAAATACTTCATTCTTTGCCCTTAAATCTACTGCATTGACTGCTTCGTGATGCACTGACACACCGTCAACATAAAGAGTAAGGTTGAAACTTTCCAAATGATTAACTTGTTTCTTTGAATGTTCCCTTTTAATAAAAGAATGTGTGCCCTTTGCTTTACAAAACCTTTTGAAATGATGTCAGTAATTGCACTTGTGACATTGCTGACTAAAAGCTGAACATTTTTCCCTTTTGGGCTCATGACTTCCTCCACAATTACGATAGTTGGCTATGAAACTAGGTGGGGGCACATGCTTTGAATTTGCTGACTCACTCTATACTTCACTGAGACTGTATGGTTTCCAGAGCATGCCTTGGAACTTGCTAGATTGCTACTATGGGGGTTTCATTGTAAGTATTGCATGATTTACAGTTGCAGTTATGTGACTGGGCCTGTTTCTGTTAACCACGTGCTGCATACTATCAACATAGGCTTTAGAAGTTACTGGAAGCATGCAGCTCTCATTTGTAAGCATATTTGTGTGCTTTTCTGTAAACTCATAATTCTGAGAAATCTCAATGGCCTTATTCAAAGTTAAATCCCTGTCACGAATCAAAATCTTTCTCACAGTATCATCTTTAATACCACACACAAGTCTTTCTTTTATCAGCTCATCCCTTAAATTACCAAATCTGCATGTTTTAGCTTTGTTTCTAAAATCAGTTATATATGCTGCAAAAGTTTCACCGGGCTTTTGATCCCTTGTGTAAAATAAGTGCCATTCCATTGTAACATTAATTTGGTGGTTAATCATTTCTCTAAATTTATGTTTTAAGCAGTCGGGGTCTTCTCTTGACTCAGCAGGTACAACTATATGATGATTTTCCCCCTCTCCTCCAAAAACAGCAGGTGAATACACAAATGAGTGCTCCCTTTCTATGGCTTCTGAACCAGCTATATTAAGCAGAATAAATGCCTTTGTATGGTCATCTTTATCAGAAAATGTAGCCTGTTTGAAAATATCATACTCTTGTTCAAATACAAATGGAGATGACTTTCGAAATCACTCTGCCATGCCAACAAATTACGCCCAAACTCACTGAAAGATATGGCCATTGTAATTATGTATGAACAAGCACACACAGCAGCTTGTAATAACAGTCAAATGCACAACAAACTCTTCAAATTGCTTTGCTTTGTGAAATATGCTCTGTAAGGGCTGTACCTTGTGAAATAACTGTACTGTAATACTACACAAACATGTGAACACTTCATGCACTTCAAACAACTGGAATAACTTTGATTAATGTGAAAAAGTAGTGCTTAATGAATAAAATGTGGTAGTTTCCCTTATTTTATTCATTCTATGCAATTAGGACTTTATTTCAAACATTTTCCAAAGTTATTTCGAATATCTCTGTCAATATATCATAATATCGAATATATCTGTTACTTAGAAATACTTTTAGAGCTGAATGCCTCATTTCATATTTTGCAAATAAGAAATAGCTTGAGCATGTTTTAATGCCTGAAATTAGTTTCTGATATGTTTTGAAAGTTATATGTGCAGTAGGGATGATTCACTCTCCAGTGTTAACTGAGTGCCTCTCAGTCTTGAACTGAAGAATCTGGCTTCTCTTCTGGCCCCATGTCCTTTTTAGTAACTCTTCTGATACCATATACTTTTTAGACATGCTACTTCTGATACCATTTCGCTCATCTCTCTCTAATTTAGATGAAGCACCATGTTGCTTGTCTCTCTATAATACAAATGACAGACAGGCACAGTAGTTAATTTATATGCTTTTTTACACAGAAAAATATCTGGATGGATAGCAGCTTTACAAAATATTAACAAACTGATTAATTGATAGACTACACAGACATACATGCTTACATCTCAGCAGCTGAGCTTACTACAAAATGGCAGTCAGTCTTGCACGTGCTCAGCATTTATACACTTGTACAAGCCCCTAAAAAGCTTCCTAAAGTTGTATGCACACACACACACACACACACACACACACACACACACACACACACACACACACACACACACACACACACACAAACACACTGATCTACATCTATGAAATCATAAAAGTTTATAGAGCATGACAATACAACTATAAAGTATTCCAGAAGACATTAGGTGAGTATTGAAAAGAATGATACTAAAATATTGGACGTGCTGCATCACAGGTTATTAGTTTACCTTTACTGTGTGTGCCATTCATAGTTATTTGGGGAAAAGATAATTAATGGTTATGCTGTGTTTGTCACTATATACATAATAGCTATTAAGCTTATAACAATGGAATAGCCTATAACAGACTGGATATAAATTTGTCCTTTGGTGCCTGCTTTTAAAACAGTGATGCCTAAGACTGCTGATATTTTTTAAAATTATTTATTTATTTTGCAAAATAACAATAAAAAGAAGAACAATTATACATGGAAAAAAGAAAACCGATAACAGTTTAAAACAACTATTAGCATGAACTAACAAGTGTGTCTGAAATTCATATTAAAGTTCTAGAGCACAAATTATTGGTAAATTAATGATGGCGTTGATGGGGACAAGAACAGTATTGGTAGGTTAGAAATACAGAAATGTGAATGCAATAAATAAGTAAGCAGGTAGAGTTGTACTACTTTTAACAAGGGAAGAGTGTTGTAGTCCAACTGCTTCAGGCATCAGCTGTGTTTTCTAGTATCCTCAAGACAGAAGAGCATGGACTGCAGGCTGAGCAGGTGTTAGAATAAAACTGATAATGTAAAAATAAGTAGGTAATTTGGTCTTCTTCATAGGTTCATATGAGGTTATTAGGCTAATGCCCATAGGGCCTTTACAAGCCTAGCCATGTTATACCTGTGTTATCTAACTGACTTTGGTTAGATTTAGATGGTTATTATTAACAGAGTGAGTCTATGATCAACACTGACTTACCCTGTCCATGAGTGACACAGATGCCACCCGCAAGGTGAATTTATGGTCTTCCATCCAATTGTCTAGGTTGTGTTTAAATAGGGTCATTAAGGAGCTCTGCATCACATGAATTGGGAGTTTATTCCAGAGGAGCAGCATTCTCTGAGAGATATATCTGCCTCTCCAGCATGTTCTGTTAATGTCACAGGTTAGGTGGAGAACCCTGGAACAAGTGTGTCTTGTTCCATTTGATTTGCAGATGTGCAGCATTTCCATTAGAGCAGGGTGAGAGACTGCTCTGTAGGCCAGACACAAGTCATCTCTCAGCAGCTGTCGGATACATAGTACAGTGACAGGGCTTTCAGTCATCCCTGTAGGTCATGTTTTGGGGTCCCACATTTTTTTGGTGAGAAAGCTCTGTGGTCTCTCCAGCTGCTGCAGATCAAGTACAGAGGAGTTATAACACCCTCAGACCTGGATTTGATGCCCTTACATATGAGATACACAACATAGAAGGCTTTCCTTACCACTCTGGACACATGGTGATCAAAGTTTAGATTGCTATCAACCTGTGTTCTCAAATCTTGCACCACTGAGTTTGAGCTTAGGGGGTTAGTGTCAATATTGTAATTTGCAGTGAATTCCTCTTTACCAAAGGGGATAGTAATGAATTTTGTTGTGTTTAGTTTTAGCCCACGGCTTTAGAACCAATCATCTGTCTGTATTAGCCCCTTTTTTAATATGTTAATATTGTTTTGTGACTCAATGATTGTGCCCAGTTTGCAATCATCAGTGAACTAGGTGAGCCACAAGCCATCTACTTTCAACTGGACTTCTGAGAAATAGATTCCAAACAGTAGATGGTCCAGCACAGATTCATGTGGTCCGCCACTGGTAACTGGCCAATTGACAGAGGTGGAATCCCCAACTTTGACAGTATGCTTTCTGTCAGTGAGCCAACTGGCTAACCATCTAGTGACGTATGTGTTAATCCCTAGCTGGGACAGTTTCTCAACGATACCCGAGTGGGGGTTGTGTCAAAAGCATCGGCTAAGTCAAGTATGTACTGTTTTGCCTTCATCCAGCGCTTTGGTGACCTTCTCAAGGAAGTTTACCAGGTTCAATAAGCATGATCTACCCTTAACAAAACCAAACTGGGTTGGGACAAGAGTTTGAAGGTCACCTATTTCCTTGTTGACAAAGTCCATGATCATTCTTTCCATGGCCTTGCAGATAAGGCTGGTTAGGCTTATGGGTCTATAGTTCCCAGGGTTGGTTTATGGACCTCCTTTGTGCAAAGGGATTACCGTTGCTGTTCCCTTCTCTGCTGCCACAAAGCCAGTGCTCAGGCTAAGGTTAAAGAGAGTGCAAGTAGTTCCACTAGGTCTTCTTTTAGATTGTTTAGCAAGCAGCCTGGCATGTTATCTGTCCCACAGAGGCTGTGTTTTTGGCCTTGGAGAGCTAGGATATGACCTTTGGAGATATTAGGTAGAGGACTGGTGTCAGGTATGCTTTGGGATATGGCTGGTGGGGGCAGGGGGGGTGAAGGTTCCACCAAATCTGTCAGCTAGCAGGTTGGCAATTTCCTCAGGTTCAGTATGAGTGGTACCATTTACTATATGTTTAGCACATAGTTGGGTGTTCCATTTTAGATTTCAGATGTAGCTAAATAATGCCTCATAACTATCCTTAGCTAGGGATGCTAATTTATCTTTGTAACTAGCTTTAGAGGACATTAAAAGATATCTTCTTTGCTTGTTCAAGTTGTGGAAGGTATTCTTCTTCTGCTAAGTAAATTCCATCTTGTTCTTAGACATCGGTTAATTCCTTTTGTTATATAACCTTTTTATACTTGCGGTCCACCAGGTTGGGGTGTTGTTTTGGGAAAAACTGGTTTTGATTTGGTCAGATATAGCTCAGTCTATACAGTTGTTTAGGTGGTTATACAATGCATTTATGTACTCCTCTGCATAGGAGTAATTGTTGGCTGTGTTTGCAGGGATGTGAAACTTTTTATACCATCACCTAGTAGGCTGTAGTTTTCTTTGTAGACATTTTTCATTTTATTTTGCACATGTGGGGGTGTCATGTATGATTGTTACTTTGAATGAGACAGATTTATGATCTGACATTACAAGGAGGACAACACGCAGAGGGAAGTGCAGTCACCCCCTCATGATGGTGAGTACTAAGTTTAGGACATTTGAGCCCCTTGTAGGGATGCAGACTAGCTGTTCCAGGGCATATGTTTAACAAAGTCCAGGAGCGTCAGGGTGAGCATGTTTGTGCTCATGTATGCCACCCATTTGATGGAAGGATAGTTGAAATCTTCCATGAACAAAAGGATTGGTTGTATAGTGAGTGACTCTAGTAAGACCAGGTAGAAGGTGTGCTTTTCTTGGTTCATGATGAGGGCCCTATAGCTAGCAATGATGTGGTAGAGTGTTTTACCTTGGGTTTGTTGGACTTGGAGTAGCTCAAGAGGTGTATTTGGCTTTAATGAAGATGGGTACACCTCCACTTTGGATCTTTCACATTTGTTTTTGGGTCTGAACTTGTGGAAGGCATTGTAGCCTTGCATGGCCAGGGCACTGTCTGCATCCTTGAACCATCCCTCAGTGAATGCACAGATGTCAGCAGCTTCAATGGTGAGGAGTACTTCCAGGCAGTGCAGTTTCCTGTTTAGGCTCCTAGCATTAAGCAGCATAACCCTGAGTTTGTCTCGAGTGGATTTTTTTGCATTGGAAATTTTGTTGTTTTGACATTAATTAATGTTGCCAAAAATGGGCATGAGTATAAATTGGTTGAGGACCTAAACCATGTCACAGAGCCATGCTTATGATGTGAGGAGTATAAATGCCCTTGTTGGCCATTGCGTGCCTACAAGTGCCATAAAGTGAGTGTGGCATATCTGTTGAGCAAAAAAAATGGACATAATACCAACAAAGCTGCCAAACGAAATAACAAATTGCTATACTGAATGTAGGTTCACTGACAGTTTGCAGCATGCAAGATTATGAGCTGATGGTAAGGTGGAGGGTAGATATCCTCTGTATCCAAGAGACAAGATGGTAAAGTGTACAGCTTAGGGGAGGACAGACTAGAAATTGTGCAGAAATGTTTGTAAGAGAGCATCTTCTGCAGACAGTGAGGGACATCCTGAGAATTGCTGACAGGCTCATTAAAATCAGAATCCAGTATTCATAATCAGCCTAAGTCCCCACCAAGGTTGTGGTGGTGAAAAAAAGAGTG
The DNA here is from genome assembly GCF_019279795.1 of Protopterus annectens. Lineage (NCBI taxonomy): Eukaryota > Metazoa > Chordata > Ceratodontiformes > Protopteridae > Protopterus > Protopterus annectens. The sequence goes on along the minus strand of NC_056741.1, from coordinate 97,863,175 downwards.
CATTCGGGCAACAGTAGCAAGAACTAATAAATAAAGCAGGACAAAATTAATTCTCTTCATAATGGGGGGCCTGATGGCCTGATTTCTCTTATCAGGACAGACAGACAGACAGAACAGGATATTGTTGCTGTCTGGGCCTGCATAGTTGGGGATGTAATTCTAGACTTCTGTCTAGCAAATGGCTTGATGGTAGTCACCAACTGATTTGCTACTGACCGCATTTCAGGAATTAACTTGGGATTAGTACTTTTGTTTTGCTCTTTGCGAGAGAAAGAAAATGACATTATTTTCTAGACTTACTGAAGACTACCATTCACTGGAAAGCTGAAAAATGCTTCATAGAAGCCAACTTGGGATTAGTACTACTGTTTTGCTTGTGGAAAGAGAAGAATCACAGAGACACTAATCCCGGACTGTCTATAAATGGACCGTATGTATGGAACTTCCCTAACTAGTTAGGTTTTGGACCCTTATGCAGCTCAGCTCTCTTGCACTGAGCTACTGTATGTGCTCTTGAGGGCATCTACCACAATAAGACATTTGGGGCAGGACTGATAATCACCAAAGAATCCATCACCTGAGCCAATGTAGGACTGGTGCTACTAACTTGTTTCTGGTGACAGAAGGATCCAAGGGACATTAATTCCTAGCTGATTGTAGCTACAATGAGGCCATCACTAGTAGTAGCCAGGTAGTAGCAAATTGGCAAACCACCACCATTTATCATTCTAGGCTAACCCAGTGGGTGGTTAACTTAATGATTTTTGCTGAAATTAACTTACTGACTCCTTCTGATGGCTGAAGCATGTCCCCAGCTCTAACCATCATGTTTTTGCTTATTTTCTGTGTTATAAATAAAGTTATTTAGCTTTATGCTGCCCATCATACAGCAATAATGCACACAGTATCATATAGACACAGACATTAGACCTTTAACTTTTTCTTTGCAGCATATACTCCCAATTGCTATTGCATTTTAATAGTCAGTACATGTGCAAAGAGGCTCTGGTTTGCTCTAGGCATTATGTTTGTCTTTGTATCTACGTGTAGCTTGTTTGCTTTAGACGTATATGTTTGTGCTAGGTGGCATATTACCTGTCATGTAGAGATTTAGACTGTTTGTTTTAGACAGGTAGCAGATCCAGTAAATTGATTCCAAACTTCACTGGTGCAACTCACCCTACAGCCCACATCAATAAGCAGGTTCAGACACAGACGCAGTGAGACATTTCTCTGTGAAACATTCAGTTGGGATCACATGGCTGAAGTGAAACTCAGTTGCACAGAAATACTGCTGTTGCAAATTCTCTGTGGACAAAGAGAAGCACACACTGCCATGCCTACAGCTTTAATAAACAAGTGCATAGGGGCAGAAGAAGTAATGAGTGTTGGCCCAGTGTACAGTACATGCTTATGTAACTACAACATGTAGAGGTGTGCTACAGCATGTAGGAAATTATGCATGCTGCTGAAGTCACATTATTGCTCCAGTATCCATTTTAGGTAATGTTCTCTAGACACTGTGAATGGGGTATTGGTCCCTATGCACCAACTGTTAAGGCACTGCCCATTGTACACTGCATTATCACTGACATGTCCACTGGCCAGGCTGCTGCTGATCCCTAACATACTACCTGCTGTCTCTTATTGCCCTGGTGGCTATGGACATTACTCCCCCCCATGTATTTGTTTATTCAAGTTGTGGGCATGGCATAACAGTCTCCTCTTTGCCCAAAGGAAATCACAACAGCCATATTTCTCTACAGCTAAATGTCGCTTCGGCTAACTGTCCCCAACCAATTGTACTACAGGGAAATGTCTCACTGCCTAGGTGCCTCTACTCATCAGTAAGCATATGGAACCATGGATTTACACTATCCAACCATCTCTGTAGCCAGCCTACCTAAAATGGACATCCTGAAACAATGTAACAATTGTCGCATGTTTATACTGACAACCAACCACTACTTAAGCTAGTGAACATAGTGTGTGAGAGATGTAGACTTACAATGTTATTGGAGGCAAAGGTCTCACACATAGCCACAACAAATAATCAGGTTATTAGTATCACACACAGGGGTGGCTCGTGCTATTGGGCTGCAGGACTACAGCCCCCCAGATGTACAAAAGAAAAGAAATAAATAAAAAACAAAAGAAAAAAAATAATTAAAAAACAAATGTAAGTCCCCGGAACTCACTCATGTGAACTCGCGGCATTTCCCCGAGTCCAGAACTCGCGCATGCACACTTGTGGCATTTCTTGAGTCTGGACTGCTTACCAGCTGTCTGAAGCAAGTGCACAAAATCCAAACTGCTGGTAAGACAGTCTGGACTCAGAAAACAGCCTGCAACAGCAAAGATCCCAGAAGTCTATACAGTTACAACTGCATAGACTGGAAGGGGATTGAACTGCAACATCTTCAGGCTGGAGCCTGCTCTTGTGGGAAGGACAGGACTTTGACTCTCTCACAGCTTTTCTGTTTGAAACTGGAGCTTTGGCTGGCATTCACAAAGCTGCTTTGGACTGACACTTTGCAGGCACTACTTGTTTTAACAGAAGTGTGTGTGTGTGTGTGTGTGTGTGTGTGTGTGTGTGTGTGTGTGTGTGTATGTGTGTGTGTGTGTGTGTGTGTGTGTGTGTGTGTGTGTGTGTGTGTGTGTGTGTGTGTGTGTGTATTTTGTGGGGAGAGATCTCCTTTATCACATTGTCACCATGTTTGCTGAACAGACAATGAAGTACTCTTACCGACCTGCAAGATTTACTAAAATTACAAGTTAAACCTTATTATGAGAAAAAGGCATCCTTTACCCCCTTGGTGTGGGAGTCAGTGCCCCATTCTACCTTCTTTTTATATTCTAAATCCAAGGTTACGCAGGTTTGAGGACATTTAGATACTCTGCTTCAGTGTAAAATGTCATAGAAAGGTAAGAGGGGAGCTACAGCATCCCATATCAAGATGGAGGAGAGGTGGACTTGCTACTGCAACAACTAAAGATGAAGCTTTCAAATGACATGTTGTACTGATGTCTATTGCATCATATGATGCCTCAGGGAACACTGGATCTGATACCCCACAAAGTTGTAGGTTTGTTAGTAATTATGGTATGTTAAGCCTAGACAGGTAAAAAGATATACATACAAATATCACACAGATACATACAGGCACAATTACACATACTTGTGCATATACACACACACACACACACACACACACACACACACACACACACACACACACACAAGGGCGCACGCACACACACACACACACACACACACACACACACACACACACACACACACACACACACACACACACACACACACACACACACACACACACACACACACACACACACACACACACACACACACACACACACACACACACACACACACACACACACACACACACACACACACACACACACACACACACACACACACACACACACACACACACATACAAGGGCGCACACACACATACACACACACACACACACACACACACACACAAGGACACACACACACACACACACACACACACACACACACACACACACACACACACACACACACACACACACTGTTATAAGGTGAAAATGACTAAATAACTTTAAGAATGGGCACTGACATGGTTTACTACTATCCCCTCAATAAAATGATATTTGTGATAAAATTCCATACATCAAGGTGGCCTTTTTATGTACAGTCATGTAAAAAGTGCAATCCAACAGAAATGTTTAAAAAGCTGACTATATCTTCGGATATAAGCTATGTGTTTTCTAAAATTATATAGCACATGCAACCAGTTATTTATTCAATTCTTTTGGTTATTAAATAATAGATATTGGTCAGCTTGCTGGCACACAGGTAGGCATTTATCTGTGCTAGTCAAGTTCTACAACAGCTTAGCACTCCTGAATCTAAAGGGGAACTGAAACAGAATGTGGCTGAGCAACCAGGGAGTAGGAAATTAGACAAAGTCACAAGTGAGCTGCCTGTTAGCATAACCCAGATATGCTCTAGCCTCGACACATATGACCTACAGTGCTCTTACCACTGCCCTGATGACTTCCAGAAAATCTAAAAATATTTCCTTCAGTAGGGTCTCTATCATTTTCCCTGTATATGAGATATATAACAGTGTATTTTGTATATACAATATACCAAATACAAGATGCTTGCTTCAGCATATACGGTGTGCTGCCTGTGAGAAGATTGATATGCCATGCCGAATTCAAAATCTACATTTGCTTATTTATTTTACATTTATTTATTTATTCATGCCATCCTTACTGATATTACTCATTTCCTTCCTCTCTGGGTGAAGTATTTGGGTGACAAACCCTACCACCGCCTTTGCAGATAATAATAAGACAGTATATTAGTATGTGGAAGCATGTCCATGATCGCTGAAGTCTGGGATATTCTACAAGAGAACCATAAAGATTTAGAAAAATGCAAAATAACATGTTGTGTTATCCACCTGATGGTGTAAACATTGGCTCTAGATGATTGCGACTGATGAAGTGACATGCTGACCCCATGTGCAAAAATGGGAAAAAAGGTTGCGGATGGATGGATTTGTATACCATAAGCCTACAGTGCAGAAAGTTTTTCATTTTATTTCTGTTTTGTACTATATATTCAGACTGTGTGTGCAGCTAAGTTCAAACCCTATACCTTGGGAGGTAGGTAGCAGGAGCTTGAATTCCCTGCCCACCAGCACTTATGAGATTTTTGCCTCATTTTTGTGTTTTTCTGGATTTTGAATTCACTAAATAATGACAGGCATGGCATTTAAATTTCAGACTTCATATTCTTCAGAAAGTACATGGTAAGACAAAGCCTTTTATTCTAGCAATTTTCTGTTTATAAGATCAATATTTGAAATTTGCCCGTATTTTTGGGGCTGTATTCCCCCATTTTTGGCTTTGTCCAGGTTTTTTGTGCTAACAGGTTGGCAGCTATGGTGACAACTGAATATGTTTGGTGGCTGTATTCCCCCATTATTGGCTTTGTCTAGCTGCTTTGTGCTAAGAAGTTGAGAGCTATGGTGAGAACTGAATTCACTAAACAATAGCCTGTCTTTAACAAAACAGTTGCTTTGGCATAGTGGTATGTTGTTCTGACTGTAGTGCAGAGGGTCCTGGGTTCGCAACCTGGCATGAAATGCATGGTGATAACACAGTATTTTTTCTAGCAACTTTCCAAGATTATGCAAGCAATCTTTAAAATGTGTCCCTAGTTTTTGGGCTTTTGTCCCCCCCCCCCCAATAAATGTTGGCTTTTTCCAGATTTCTTATAGTTTCATAGTTTCATAGTATAGTACTAGGCTATCTGCCCTGGGGCATTTGTAAGCCTAGCCATAGTGATGTGGCTTTTGCCACCCCATGAAATGGTACAAAAATGTACAGAATAAATCTAGAATACTGTGCCTCTGTCTAGTATTGACACAATGAAGGTCCCCTTATATGATAGAATTAGTTTACTGTGCCCATGTCTAGCAGTGACACAGATGTGATCCCTGGGATAAACTTATGATCTCTCATCCACTCATCAAGATTTCTCTTGAAGAGAGTCAGTGAGGGGCTCTGCCTAATACGAACTGGGATCCTGTTCCAAAGCATGGGAAGCCTCTGGGTTATGAATCTATCCCTCCAGCATGTCCTATTCATACTTGTGCCGAGGTTTAAGTCTTTAGCTCTCGTGGTCCTGATGGATTTGGATTTTTTGAGGTGGAGCATGTCCATCAGATCCTGATTGGACATGGCCTTGTACATCAGGCAGAGATCACCTCTGAGCAGGCAGTATGCTACTGAATAGAGCTGAAGTTTCTTTAGTCTGGCAGAATAAGACATATGTTGGAGACCCTTGATCCTTTTGGTGAGGTACTTTTGTGGTCTCTCCAGCTGTTGCAAATGCCGGGTGAGGTACATACCAAATGGGGCATTGTACTCAATCATGGGTCTGATGAGGGAGGAATATAGGGGTACAATGACATCCTTGGATCTGGATGTGAATCCCTTCATGATGAGGTGTGCAAGGTAGAATGTTTTTCTAACCACTTTGGCAACGTGGATGTCAAATGAGAGGTCACTGTCTACTTGGGTCCCTAGGTCTCTGATTACTTTTTCTGTACTCAGTGGGTTGCTGTCTATGTGATAATTTGTGGGTACTTTGTTTTTTCCAAAAGGGATGACTATACATTTTTTGGCATTTAGTTTAAGGCCATGACTACGGCACCAGTTGTCCATTTCAGTGAGGCCTTTTGTAGGATGTGTGTCTGCTGGTGTATCGACTATGGCGCCTAGTTTGCAGTCATCTGCGAACTTTGTCAGCCACAGCCCTCCCATGTTTGCTTTAACATCTGAGAAATAAATGCCGAACAAGAGGTCCCAGGACAGATCCCTGTGGGACACCACTTGTGACTGGCTTTGAGTCTGACATTGCTCCAGCGATTTTAACTTTATGGGTTCTGTCCTTTAGCCAGTTTGCAACCCATCTAATGACATAAGGGTTTACTTTTAAGTTGTTTAGCTTATCTATGATGCCTGAGTGGGGTATTGTGTCGAAGGCCTTAGCCAAGTCCAGGTATGCTGTATGGACTGCTTTGCCCTCATCAATGGCTCTAGTGACTGTTTCAAAAAAGTCAACCAGGTTTAAAAGGCAGGATCTGCCCTTTACAAAGCTGAACTGGGTGGGGTCAAGTGTCTGTAGGTCCCCTATGTCTCTGTTTATGAGTTCCATAATGATTCTTTCCATAGCTTTGCAGACCAGGCTAGTTAAGCTTATGGGGCGGCAGTTTCCAGGGTCTGTAGAGGCACCCCCCTTGTGGAGTGGGACCACTGTTGCTGTACGCCAGTGTTCAGGTACATATCCCGAAGTAAGGCTAAGGTTAAATAGCATTTTTATGTGTGGGTTTAGCTCCTCTTGGAGTGCACGTAACACGCACCCCGGGATACCGTCAGGTCCCATTGATGCTGTGTTTTTTGCTTTGTTTAAGGAGCTTCTCACTTGGACATCTGAGATGACAGGGAGATTACATTCAGCTGGGATAAGTATTTCTTCTTTTGGGGGTAAAGGAGGGGAGAAACTTGCACTGAACCTGTCAGCCAGAATGTTAGCAATATCTGTGGGTTCAGTGTATTTTTTGTTGTTGTGAACCAACTCTGAGCATATCTGAGGGTTTCTGCCCAGGTTTCTAACATAGCTGAAAAAGGCTTTGTGATTATCTTTAGTGTCCTTAGCGATTTTTCTCTCAAAGTTTGCCTTAGATGTTTTTATGAGAGAACGTAGTTTTCTGCTAATGTTGATCAGAGATGTCTTCCCTTCATGAGATATCGCTCTGACGTGCAGTAGCTTCCTTTTTTTGTTATACAATTTGTTTATGGCTGAGGTCCACCAGACAGGACGCTTACATTTGGTGGAGAGGGACTTGGATTTGTTTGGGATTGCATGAAGTTGAGAGATGCAGTTGAGTGTCAAGTGCATTTTACAAGGAGCTAAGAGCTTGAAGAGATGTGTAGTGCTGCTTATGCTGTGTCTGCTTGGGTTGTTAATCACACAGCAGTTGTGTATTTGCTTTTCATAGGTTCATAGGTTCATAGGTTGGTACTAGGCTATCTGCCCTAGGCCCTACACAAGCCTAGCCATAACAATTCCCTGGCTATTTCTTCCCACACTATTTACTTCCCTGGACCCCTGACTAGCAGGGCGATTGATGTGATCCCTAGGGTGAATTTCCTTTCTCCCATCCAGTCATCAACGTTCCTTTTGAAGAGGGCCAAAGAGGTGCTCTGCTTGACATGTATGGGCAGTCTATTCCAGAGTCTGGGGAGACTGCAGAAGACTGTTGCTTCTACAACCACGGTATATAAATGCATTACTGATACTATACTGTGTTTTACTTTTAAAGGGAGAGGATGCTGCAGTCCTGAGAATGTCCTCTTTGATGGAGATACCTAGTAACGATGAACCTGTTATCAGTTTGTAATCCATTCTCTATTGCAATATTACAAGCTTATCATTTTTTAATGTAGCATAGGCAATTTATTCCTCAAGAGCAACAGGCACTTAATTTGTAGATGAAACAATGAAATATAAAGTTGTGTGCTAGCAGCAACCTCTTTATTAGTTACAGATCTCTTTAATGTGGAATTATTTAGATGACTTTTACTTCTGCAGAGATTGTGCATATTTACTGATAATGATGGATTGTAGAAGTTTGAGTAGACTTTTATGATGGAAATTTTCTGAATTGGGCATTTTTGTCATTACTGGTGCATGCATTTTGTTTCATTGTTTACTGAAATATGTTCAAAACAATAAATTTAAAATGCCCTTTAACAACTATACTGTATTATACAAGGCATATAATTTAATACAGTCAGGAAGGTGTATCAAAGAACACATGTATGTTTCATGTGCAAGGGGCTTATGATTTGAAAACAGCTCATAGTTAATCTTTATCTGCCACTGGCCAGATGTATTTTCTTTGAATGTGGGTTTTGATGCTGTTTCAATAAATGTGAGTTTCAAGGGCAGATAAGTTTTAATGCTAAGTCTATTTTCTTTGTGTAACTGCATTGCTTTGTTTAGCAGATGTGATTAGTGTTTCTTCTGTAAAATGTAAAATAAAACTTTTAAATGAAATCCAAATCATTGTAGAAGTAAAGCAGTATGCACATTACAGTGTTTATGGTAAATGGGGTGAAATAGACAAGTAATGGGACATTGGAATAGCTGTAGGGGGGAAGCCCCATTCAACCATGATTTTGTGAGGGGGGGAAGGGCACCAAACTCAGCCTCGGCTGAACTATACCTGTCAACTGTCCAGATTTTTGCAGAATTAATAGATTTTTGCTTCTTATTTTTGGTTTGTTCCTCATAGCATTTGTGGTTTTCTGGCAAATCATTTAGGAATGAAGTCAATAAATAATGACAGACATTGAGTTTTAGACTTCATACCTTTCAGAAAAATGCATGCTAAAGCAAGACCTGTTATTCTGTCAACTGTTTAAGTTTATACAAGAGCAATTTTTAGTACTGTTTGTATGTCCCCCCAATATATTTGGTCTTGTCCAGATTTCCTGCGTTAAGAAGTTGAGAAGTATGAGCAAATAAATTGCTTTATAGAATTAGGTATATCCAAACCTCTCAAATGTCCCCAATATTGGCTCAAAATGTTGCTCTCCCCCTAATAATCCCTCCACAAAATGAAAAATTTGGAGGAAAACGTGGAGGGTTTATAATTAATAAATAATTGTAATGATCACAGTAATAGATCATTTTTAATTTCAGAAATGCATGTAGATTCTCTTATTTTTTCAGCTGCTCAAGTTAACAGTACTAATATTAAATCAGTGTCCCTTCTTTGACAGGTTCCCAGCTGTATTGTGTGGCTATTTTATATTTCTGCATCACATGTTTGGTCCGTTTATCATAAAATTGTGGTTTTCTGGCAAATTAGTAGCAAATCATTAAAGGATGAAGTTAGAAAATAATGACAGACATTTGAGTTTCAGATTTCATACCCTTCAGAAAATTCACACTAATGCAATACCTACTATTCTATTACCTAAGTTTATAAGAGCAATATTTAAAAATTGTCCTTATTTTTGGGCCTTTGTCCCACTTCTGTTTATGGCTTTGTCCAGATTTCTTGCTCTGAGGTTGAGAGGTATAACAAATGTGTCAGGGCCATCACTGTCAACCAAAGACATTTCAAATTGTGACATACTTGTTGCACCCCACTCCCCCATGTAGTGACTCATGATGTGTCCAAGCAAGGAAAGGAGCAGTTATGCAGTGTAAGTGTGCAGAGTATCCCCCCATCCAAGGTAGACACAAGTACTGCAGTGGCTTTCCATCTGTCTTTGATTTTTCAGAATGTTCTGGTTTTCCGTCATATTTTATACTGTTGATTTATGCTTCTTCCTATTCAGAAAATGCATGTCGTTGCAGTGCCTGTTGCTCTGTGCTTAAGTAGCAATGCTTTAATGGCCATCGGGTAAGCTTGTCTGAGACTGTAAGATGCAAGTAAGCTTTAATAAGCATACTGTTAAAGAATTTCCAACATTGAAAGCCTTTTTGTTGTTGCCATGCAGAGAATATAACTAGATAGCGTATACGTCTTTGGTACTGAAATGCATATGACAGTATTTGTAATAAAAGACAGGATTACAGTATTTTCAGAAGTTCATTTGTTGAAGACTTGCAGTCATCTTTGCAACCTTTACGTGTAAACTAAACAGAATGCCAATCTATCGTATGTTGTCCATAACCTGTGCAGTAATCCTTTAAGCAATTTACCTTGAACTTGTTTTTATTTGCTGTTGATTTTTTACTTTGATCATGTTTTCCCAATAAAACAAGTAGATAGTTGTTGTCAGGCAGCAGGTCTTTTTTTTTTTTTTTACAAGTGGGGGTATCACAGGGAATGCTACATTCAGCATGTTACTTGCTACTTTTATAAAGCTGAATATAAATTATAATTAGAACTGCAGTGCAAGGAGAACTGGTTTGAGATGAGTACTGCTTGTTTTTTATACTTGATTTTGACTGGCATTGCAGTAGTGTATTAAAAAAGTAATTTATTTTTTCATGACTTGCAACTTCTTTGTTTCCATATAAATATTAAGTAAGCTGTCATGTAGCCAATGCACTGAAATATTTTTTTCGTCTACAATCATTTTGTCTTGACTGGACTCTCATAATGACAGTTTGGCAGTGGCACCCAGGTCAGTGTATTTAATTAAAGTCCCAGTTTTTTTAACATAGATCCACCCCTTTCTAGTTGGACACACCCCCTTCATGTTGGCCCCACCTATTCAACTGTCTCCTGCAGCCCCACTTTGATTTGAAGTCACCAGCCGCCACTGATCACACAACACAACAATAAACAAAACATACACAGCTCAGACCCAAAACATAGACCTTCATATACTTAGGATCTTAAAACTAACCTACCTAAACCACATTAACAGACCCTAGAAACTACAGACCCATAAGTCTCACTAGTCTTATATGTAAGTCCATGAAAAAACTATCATGGAAATGATCAATAGTTATAGAGTAAACCTCCAGAAACTTGACCCAACTCAGTTTGGTTTCATCAAGGGCAGGTCATGCCTATTCAACCCAGTAGGCTTCTTTGAGAAGGCCACCAAATCAAAGGATGATGACAAAATGGTTCACATTGCCTATCTTGACCTGGCCAAGGCATTTGACACAATACCCCACTCAGTCATTGTTGACAAACTCAAGAGGTTAGGTACAAACCCATGTCACCTGGTGGATAGCCAACTGTTCACAGACCGGACCCAGGAAGTTAAAAATTGGGGAGTCCACCTCTACTCAGAAGCCAGTCACAAGTGGAGTCCCTCAGGGATTGGTCCTTGGACCGCTCCTTTTTGCCATTTACTTCTCTGAAGTCAAGGCCAATGTTGGTGGTCTCTGGCTGACTAAATTTGTAGATGATTGCAAATTAGGAACTGTCATTGAATCCCACACTGATCCAAATGTTCTCCAGGAAGGGCTGACACAGACAAACAACTGGTATCAGAGCCATGGGCTAAAACTAAATGCCAAGAAAACCATAATAGTATCCTTCAGGAAGTTATCCACTCCTGGTAACTATCATAATGACAACACACCCCTTAGAGTTGACCTAGTAGTTAGGGACATAGGGACACACATAGACAGTAATTTAGACTTTGACCATCACAGAACTACAGTACTGAGGAAATCATTTTATGTTGCACAGGTTATAAACAAAGGTATAGCATCTAGATCCAAGGAAGTCATTGTTCCACTGTATTCGGCATTCATCAGACCTATCATTGAGTACATTGCCCCCCTTTGGTATATACTTAACCAGGCATATCCAATAACTGGAATGCCCACAGAGGTTCCTCACTAAAAGAATACAGGGCATAAATAACATGTCCTATGCAGATCACCTCAAGGCTCTATCCTTGTATTCTGTCACCAACAGGCTTTTGAGGAGAGATCTATGTCTGGCATACAGGGCATTGTCACACCCCACTCTGATGGACCTCCTGCATATCCACAAAACAAACAACACCTGAATTACCTGTTCTAAAGTCTTAAACCTTGCCTGTGATATAAATAGGACCTGCTGGAGAGACAGGTATGTATTCCAGAGACTACCCCATCTCTGGAACAGGCTTACCATCCATGTGAAGCAGAGTTCCTCCCTAACCTAATTCAAGTGTAACTTGGACAATTGGTTGGGAAACAGGAAAGTCATCCCTGTTTGGTATCTATGTCTATACCTCTTCACCCAAGGCTTTTGTATATTGGATAAATGCTTGTCCACCCCAATAGGGCTTTTTTAGGCACTGTCAGTCCTCTAAGGCTTCCAACATCAAAAACAGAATTCAGATAACATTAAGGTATTACTGCTCAAGTCTAGCTCCCTTGAAAATAAATTCTGATCCCTACAAGCATTCCTTACCCAGGAAAACGTTGATATATGCATCATCACAGATATCCCTGTTCTAGAAAAAGAGAAGCACTTCATCAGTGCTGGGTTCATCATGCATTCAGGCCCAACATATTAGATGAAGGCCCTAAACATGATGCTGTCCCCATATTATTGAAAAAACAATTTTCCTGCATACTTGATAGACAGGATAACAAACTAGAACTCCAACATGTCCAACTTACTATTAACAAACCTCCCTATAATATCATAGCTAACTAGGGTCTGGTTGTCATTTAATTGAAACCCCATAAAGCTGAAGCTAAAATGATTGGACCTAAATGGCGAATAATCAGAACACTGGAACAAAAAATATTTTTTTTTCAGAGGCAACCCCCACCATGCCTTGCTGAACATGTTCCAGTTCTGAGGTTGCATAACAATAGACAAAGGGCAATTTCCAGTCCATCACTATTCTACAACCTTACTCAGGAAAAGCTAGTAAAATTTGTCAGCTGATTTTTCATCAGCTGTACCATCTTTTCCAACTTGTGATGGAATGCATCCTTGACAAAACAACATACTCCCACTAACTATAGGATCCCCCATGTTCCTGTTAGCCTACAGCTTCCTCCAAAAAATTATGGAGTCCCATTGTATTAAGCCTAAGACCATTCTCCTAAGAGACTTCAACTACCCTTTCATATGCATGGAGGCTTGTACATCCTCAAGCATGTAAGCCCAGACATTTCTTGACTTCATCGATATAAACTCTCTTGACCAGTTGGTTCGCACCCTAACCAGGGGTGACAAAATCCTGGCTTTGCAGCTTTGCTCCCTACCAATAGTAACTTCTTTCCTAGTTATATTAGACTATAGACCAGTCATATTCTGCATAAGATTGAAGCCTCCCAGTACCTTAGTATTTCGAGATTATTTAAAGGCTTCTTCTTCTTCTTCTTTCGGCTTTATCCCGGTTAGGGGTCGCCACAGCGGATCACCTGTCCGCACATTGAATGGCAGTGGAGTTTTACGGTGTTGAGTTGCCAGCCCGGCGCCAAACCTTCCACAGAAGGCACACTCACACCTAGGGCCAATTTAGAGTGTCCAATCCACCTGCAGCATGTCTTTGGGATGTGGGAGGAAACCGGAGCACCCGGAGGAAACCCACGCGACCACAGGGAGGACATGCAGACTCCGCACAGAAGGCACCCCAGCCGAGGATCGAACCGGAGAACCTCTTGCTGTGAGGCGGCAATGCTAACCACTGCACCACCGTGGCTAATCACCTAAAATTGAATGATGACCTAACTAAATTCAAAAGCCCCATTTTATCTTGACAATCTCACTACTTATGTGGGAATCCTTTACTGACAAATTTTATGCACATGTAAATAGCTGAATACATGTATCTGCCCCCCCTTCCCAGAAATAAATACAATGCCAAATACAAAAATAACCCCTTATGACAGAATCCTAGTATAAACTGGCTCTATAATTAAAGAAAAAAACTCAGTACATGCAAAAATAAATTAAAAAGATGTCAAACTGCTTTTGCTAAACTAAACAAGGAACTTTGGACCCTACTCAAATCAGCCAATGTCAGATGTAAGTTATAAATAATCACCAAGGAGAAGAATAACCACAAGGCCTTTTTTAACTATGTTAGAAACTGCAAAATCAATGCCCAGTACTGAGCAGAGCTTACAAAAAATAATATCCCATACTTTGACCTAGTGGACTTTTCCAGCCTACTATCAGACACATTTAGCTCAGATTTCACCCCCTTCAGCATTGTCAGATCACATATCCATATCTATAGCCTAATTCAAATATCCCAAGAAAAAGTCTTCAAGGTGCTATCTAATCCCAAGAGCAATGCTTCTATTGGGTTAGACAACATGCTAGACTGTCTATTGGTCAGCCTGAAACATGTTTTGTAAGACCCCCTACAGGTTATTCAATATAAGCTTCAAAACAGGCTTTATGGCAGATGAATGGAGGACAGCAACAGTCATTCCCCTGCAGAAAGCTGGTACTTCAGCTGATGCAGATAATTATAGACCCATAGGCCTTACTAGCCTCACTTGTAAGGCTACGGAAACTATCATTTTTGAATTAGTAAATAAGGTATCCTATAGACTTTTGATCCAAGCCAGTTTGGTTTTCTCAACAGCAGATTCTGCCAACTTAACCTGTTAGACTTCTTATGAAAAGTTACTTCAGCAATGGATGAAGGGAAATCAGTACACATCTCATATCTAGACCTTGCAAAGGTCTTTGACACCATCCCATACTCAGGTATCAAAAATAATCTCTCAGAGCTGGTCCGAATGGAGAGATGATAAGTCAGCAAGCAAAGGAGAGTAGTATTACTGAAACGGAATTCATCCTCAAGCCTTGTGAGTACCTTCATGAGGTGGACACTTTTTTTTTTTTTTTTTTTTTTTACAATAACTCACCAGGACAACACTGATATACAGATTGTATTATATAGCATATGTCATGGACAGAAGTAAGTTAAAAAAATAGCTGGGTGCACAAGACCCAGAACAAAAAAGTGCCCGATCCTGGTAGGTACACTGGTGGCAGGACTGGAAAAAATAATAGCGTAGAATCCTCAAGACACGGAAACATTCCTAGAATGGAACTAGGCCAGGCCCAGGGGGAGGATGGCCACCCTGTTGTAGAAGGAAGTAACAGTCCACAAAAATCATAAAAACTGATAGTCCAAAAAAGAGCCATAAAGACCATAGAGTAGACTATTGAGGATAAGAAAGAAATTGTGTATTATGCAAGAAGCCCAGAATTTCCAGATGGAAGATATACAAAAAGCTTAACAGAGAAAATACTTCATCAAGGAAAACAAACAGAAGCTTCCAATAAAAATTTGTGTTCATTAATACAACAGATTTACGAAAAACATTATATAGACCAAGAAAACTTGGTACATTTGGAAAAAGAAGCAACTGAGGAAGTGTTAAAATACAAAGAACAAAATCTTGAGACTTTTGAATGGTATACAAAATAAATATGGACATGGGAATGAAAGAGAAATTTGATCTGGTGCAATATTTTTGTAAAGGATAAAGCCAAACTAATCAACACAAAAGGCAGCCCCAATGATATTCGAAGAGAAATACAGGCAAGGCATCCAAATATCTAAAATTTCGCAACAAACAAAATAAGACCATAAAGAGGGAATGTAGAACAGAAGATTAGTAAAGTAGAAGTTAAAAAGTAGAAGTTGAAGGTATGGAACACTTGCAAAGTGAAGGATTTATTGGAGAACGTTTAACACAAGTTACATCACAGTATAATGGAACAACAAGTGCCCAAAGTAGGGAAAAACAGGGTCATCAGGAGACATCTGAAGAAGAAATGTGGGCAGAGAAAAGAAAAAGAGATTTAATATGGTGTAATATTATGCAAAGAAGAAAGCAAATGCAATCAAAACAAAAAGAGTAGCACCAAAGATATTTGAAGAGAAATATAGGAAAAGGCATCTAGACATGGAAAAGTTTGTAATGCAAAAAATAAGAAAACAAAGAGGAAGAGATAAAGTAAAAAGATGATTAGTAGTGGTGAAGTTAAAGAAATATAAAGTGAGGTTATTGATTAACTGCGAAGTGAAGGATTTAGTGTAGAAAATGTAACTCAAAAAACATCACAGCAGGATAGAGCAATGGATCCTCAAATTAAAGTTAAACTAGTGGAGCGGGAAACATCCGATCAGTTGCCAGATGAAGATACTTTGGAGTCTCCATTGGAAGCTAGTGCAAACATCCAGTTGGAGTTGCACAGCAAGGAGAGGAACAGGAAACTGTGGCAACTCTGACACAGCCAATGCTGTAGGGCGATAGGCCAGTGAGTTCCCATATGAAACAGTAACGGCTAACACAGAATTAAACTGAAGAGAATGTGGTACAGGGAGATGGTGTGGAACTAACTAAATGCCTACAAGAAATGGAGAACAAAGACTATGATTTCAGTTTAGAGGAAAATGACTTAAGAAAAGAGTTGCTTGATTTAATACAGATGGACAGACATGTTAAGAGGAGTGAAGGAAACAGATTACAGAAGGTCACCTAAATCCAAACAGTTAGAAGTTTGATAAAACAAATAAACATAGTAATTAGGATTGTCCACAGAAATTCAAGTGATATAACAGAAGTAAATAGGCTATATTACTGTGCAGCTAAATTAATGACAGATAGGTAGTAAGGAAAAGAAGGGGAGAAATCAAATGCCATCGTGGAAATATCGAATAAAGAAAACTATAACGCAATTATTAAAAGAAGTGCCACTTGTAGAAGAGTATGGAAGAGAGGACAGATCAACAGAAATACTCAGAAAGATAGGCATGATAAAAGCAATGCACAGTATCAGTACAGATCAGGATCTATTGTGCACTATCGAAAATAATAAACTAAAAATATCAGCACAGGCAGAAAAACGTAGAAGATCTGCAGATAAATATAAAGGAAAAGTACAAAATAAGCAATTTATTGATGGCCTAAAAAAGTTTTATAGAGAATTGGGAAACAAGGCAAAAGGAATTTAAAAACCACCAAAAATGAAGAAATAGATACATTTTAGTGACATATTTATGAAGATCCTGTGGAACATAACAAAGATGCTGAATGGAAAGAAGTGAAACAAAGAATAAGAAGTTCAAATGTACAGGATATGCATTGGGAGGAAGTAATGGCCAGAGAGACTGAAACAAAGTTAAGAAAAGCTCCTATTTGGAAAACCCCAGGCCCAGATGTAGTACCTAATGTCTTGTTAAAAATATTTGAGAAAGCCCGTCATAGGAACGGGTGAAAGCGCTTGACTTATTTCTTGTTTTTACGTTGGACTCTAATACCACTGAGTGTTTCATCTTCCGTGTGTTTTTATTTTTTATTTTTGCTTGACATTAAAAGAATTTTATTAACGGAGAAGTATTCTATGACTACAAAATCTCTTTGACTCGTAAGAAGAAGTTTATTGGGCATCTGTGCTTCTGCAAACTTTTTTCTAGCTGCTTGTTAAAAATATTAGCAACTTTACATAAAGATTTAGCCACGAGTAAGAAATATATGTACAACCTGAACAGACACCAGCCTGGCTGACAAAAGGAAAAGCAACACTCCTTCTTCAGAGCGAACCTGCAAGCTATCCTAAAAACTATAGACCAATAGTTTGTCTTCCAAAGACATATAAACTATATACTGGAATAGATGCCGACAGAGTTAATAGTCATTTAGAAGAAACTCAGTCATGGTAATAGAAAAAAGGGTAATGAAAGAAAGTCATATGAAACAAAGGATCACTGGATGTTAAATAAAGTCATAATGGAGAAATGTAAAAGGGCAAGAATATCATTATGGCATGGATAGATTATAAAAAAACATTTGACAGTATCCCACATTCATGGATAAAAGAATACTTAAAAGTGTATAAGATACAACCTACGCTGATCAATTACATTATAGCAACCATATAACAGTGGCAAGCCACTCTGCAGTTAAGCCATGGTAAAGGAAAAATTATTATTATAGGGATAAGAGATTGTTACTGCTGAAGTGACACCCTGACCCCATGTGCAAAATGGGAAAAGGGGTTGAGGATGGATGGATAAAAATTCAAAGAGGGATATTCATGGTAACTGTGTTTCACTGCTGCTCTTTTATCTTGACCTTAACACATTAAGCTGTCTACTTAAGAGATTAGGTCATGGCTATAATTTAGCTCCCAGAAAACAACAAAGTGTAAAGATTTCTCATCTTCTTTATGTAGGTGCTTTAAACTGTATAGTTCATCAGATGAGGAACTGAAAACACAAATGCAAGTGGTCAAAATTTTTTCAGATGATATAAGCATGCCATTTGGTCTTGATAGATGTGCAAAACCAATATTTAAAGCAGGAAAGCTGCAGTACCAAGAAAACAGTTTGAGAAAGGAATGTGATATAAAAGAACTTGAGCAAGAGGGAGTGTATAAATATCTGGGAATTGATGAAGGATTAAAAATAAAACCTGAACAAATGTAAATAAATCCCAGTAAGGAATATTCTATAAGGCTTAAATTAATACTAAAAACAGCATTGATATCTAGGAACAAAGTCCAAGCTATAAACCAGTTTGCTCTTCCTGCTCTAACATACAGCTTTGGAATAATTGAATGGCCACAAAAAAGGTGTCCAATAGTTTAGACAGGAAAACTAGAAGGATTCTTCATGCTCATCAAATGATGTATAAAAATCAGTGCATACCAAGACTATATATCCCCCATTCTGAAGGAGGTATGGGTCTCCTCAAAATTGATGACATGTATAAATCTGTAGTAGTGGGACTGCATACATATCTGCTGACCTCAGAAGACCTAAATGTAATGAAAGTTTTGAAACATTTTATTTTATTATTTTATTTTATTTTACATTTGTTGACCGGGCTAGTCTAACTGGACAAATATCCGTTTTCAGTAGAGGCCCGGGGAGAAAAGCTCCAATTACAAGAAGTAAACAATCATTAACATTAAAAATATTTAGCAAAATACCATAAGTTCAAGGGTGGACTTATACAAAATTAATGGAAACAAAAATCAAGCAGAACAATTTTTCAGAAAATAGTTGGTTAATAATAGAATTACAAGGTAAGCAACATTCAGCAGTTAGATACAAAAAAAAATTAAGATGTGATAACATGGTGGAGAGAAGAAGAAAAATGTTAGTGACATTCTCAAAGATAATACTGTCAAAAGTTAAAAAAAGTCTTTTAGAGGGACAGTTGGGCAAGGGGGGGGGAGTTGGGAGTAGTAGAGAAGTAATTTCAGTCAGGATTAGCACAAGGACACAGCCATTGAGTTTTAAGATGTTCTTTGATATGTCTTTTGAAAAGGGATGTAGAGTCAAGGTTTGTTATTTCCTGAGGTAGTTGATTCCAGATCTTCCCGACAGAATTTGAAAATAATGAGTCCCCAGCTTTATTCTTTGATTTGGTTAAGGCTACAAGGAGTTTATTAGCTGAGCGTAGTGTGGCTAGGTTTTTATAAGATGAAATCAGTTTTGTAAGGCTAGGGGTAGAATCAGGATAGTAAAGGGTTTTATGAATGATAATTAGTTGTTGATAGAGTAAGTGGTTGTTGAGTTCTAACCAATCTAGTTGCTTGAGGTTAAGACAATGGTGGGTTCTAAAAGGGGTAGCAGTAATGAATCTAGCAATACTATTGTAACAGGTAGAAAGTTTGGTGATGTTATTTTTAGACAAGTTTGTATATATAGCAGAGGCATAGAAAAGGGTGGAGATCAGGTGGGTCTGGGCCACTGTTTTTCTAGCAGTTGGGGTAAGAAAGGGTTTAATTCTGTAGAGAGTACCGATTTTTTTGTTAACTGATTTAATGGTGTTGTTAATGTGGTCATCAAAATTAAGATGGTTGTCAATGGTTACACCTAATAGAGCACTGGTCATATCTGGACTAATACAGGTAGTGTTGTTGGAGGAGATAGTGAAGAAAGGTGTTGGTGATTTGTTTGTAGGGGTAAAGAGAAGAAGTTTTGTTTTTTTTGGGATTAAGAAGGAGGGATTGTTCCATAAACCATTTTTCTACATCATGGAAGACTGTTTGGGTGAGGGACTGGAGGGAGGTGACGTTATTAGCAGCACAGATTAGAGTTGAGTCATCAGCATATTGAATGCAGATGGCTTGGGGTATATTCAGATGAAGGTCATTAATAAATAAAGAAAAAAGAAGGGGACCTAGGATTGAGCCTTGTGGAACCCCAATGTTTACTGGAAGTAAGGAGGATAGGGTGTTGTTCCATAGCACTGCTTGTTGCCTATTTTGGAGGTAACTCCTGAACCATTGAAGAGTTTGTGAGCCAAGTGAATAGAGATTTAGTTTGTGCAGAAGTATATTATGGTTAACCATGTCAAGGCCTTGACAGGTCTAGGAATAATGCTGATGAGAAGAGATTGTTGTTCCTATTATTATTTATGGCATCAGAGAAGGAAAGGAGGGCAGTTGTAGTACTGTGGGAAGGTCTAAAACCATGTTGACTATTGGCTAGAAGTTTGTTTTGTAGAAGGTAGTTAAGAATTTGTTTATGTATGCATCTTTCCATAATCTTTGCTAATGGGGAGAGTAAGGCAATAGGGCAAAAGTTTGAGAGCTCAATAGAGGAGCCCCCTTTATGTAGAGGTATTATATAAGATATTTTCCATGAGGTGGGGATTTTTCCTTCAGAGATAGTCCTATTAATAAGAATGGATATGGGGTAGTAAATAGCTTTTGCAGCGATTTGAAGGTATTCTGATGGGAGTTGGTCAGCGGATGGGGTGCAAGGTTTAAGTTTCTTGAGA
This sequence comes from Protopterus annectens, assembly GCF_019279795.1. Classification (NCBI taxonomy): domain Eukaryota; kingdom Metazoa; phylum Chordata; order Ceratodontiformes; family Protopteridae; genus Protopterus; species Protopterus annectens. The sequence goes on along the minus strand of NC_056741.1, from coordinate 97,842,381 downwards.
AGTTTATAAATAAGGGATGAAGGAACTGGCTGAATATAAAAGGCATTGGATGAGGTGTTAGAGGTATTAGGTAAGGAGGTAGTGGAAGAGGGTAATGAATTAGCTAGTGTTTGAATGGCTTCTGTAAAATACTTGTTAAAGGCATCTGGGATCAGGGTGGAGTTGTTGAGGTTAAAGCCTGAAGGGGTAAGAGTAGTTGAATGGCCTGGTTTAAGAAGTTTGTTAATACCTGTCCAAAATTTTTGGGGGGATTGTTGATTAGTTTGTTGAAGGTGAAGATAATATTCCTTTTTGTCAGAAAGAGTATCCTTCTTAGTGGCATTTCTTAATTGTTTAAAGAGTAGGTGATCAGATGTACTTTTGGTAGTTCTCCATTTAGCCCAAATTTTGTTTCTAAGGAGCATTTTTTTTGTTTAGTTTGCTTAGTAAGCCACGGGGCTGCTTTTGTTCTTATCCTAGTAGAACGAATGGGAGCATGATAGTCAAGGATTTTTAAAAAGTTGGTATTAAAATAGGCCACTGCTTCGTTTAGTTCGAGGGTAGTAATTGGAGACCAGTCACATGCATTCAATTCAGTCAGAAACTTATCAGGGTTAAAGAATTTGTTTGAGCGAGACATCTTTAGTTTATGGGTAGTTGGGATATGTGATTTTTGTCTAATAACATATGTGAGCATATGGTCACTAATATTATCGGGAAGAGTTCCTGGAGAGTACATGTTTGGGTGGTTATTAGTAAGGATCCAGTCAAGAGTTGTTTCTTTTTTAGTGGGTTTATGGATTATAGTTGGAGTGTTTATTAATTGAGAGAAGCCATAAAGATTTATATGGCTGGTGGGGTGCTGGGATGAACAGGTCATCCAGACAATGTTGAAGTCACCAAGTATTATGGTTTCCTGAGGTAGTTGGTTAGAAAGTGAACTAAGTAAGTTTTCTAGAATGTGAGTATTATTTCCAGGGGGAAGGTACATACAAATTAGATAAATCGATTTATTGTTGTTAATGTTTAGCTTGATAGATAATATTTCAGCTTTGGAGTCTAGTGATGGAAGTTCGTTATAGAGGGTGATTTGGAGATTAGATTTATAGATAATAGCAATGCCTCCACCTTTCTTCCTTATGCGGTCACATCTAAGTATATTATAGCCAGGAGGGGTGATTTCCTGATCTTGAATAGAGGGTTTTAGCCAAGTTTCGGTAAGACATAGTATATCAAATGCATATAAGTCAAGTAGTGAATGGAGGTGATGAATTTTGTTATTTAAACTTCTTATATTAAGTTGTGCTATTAGTAGGGAGTTGGCTGTTTTAGTACATGATGATGTTATCAGTGAAGTAATATTATTTAGATTAAAATTATTATTAGTATCGGGACCAGGGTTAGGATGAATATCTCCATGTAGGAGGAGCTTGTGCTGGGAACTAACATGGAATTTAAGGGATTTTGATGAGTTGTATAGATTCTTTTTGTTGAGGCAGCATGATATATGAGTTGTTCTGTGGTATTTAGGAAGTAGAAAGTTAGAGGTACAGGTTATGTTACTATGAGTGAGGGTATTGAAAAAAGAGGTTGGTAAAGTTTGTTGGAGGTGAAGGTTTTGCTCATGTAGAGTGATATTTTCAAAGAAGGTACAGTAATAGGGTATGGATAGGGAGGCTATAGTAGTGGTAAGGAGTAGGATAAATGTGAAGTAAGCTTTGAGTATAGGAGACATGATATTGAGTAAGTGACAGGTGAATATAGCTAGTAAGAGAATGTGAGTTTAAGAACAAGTAGAGATGAGCTAGCTTACAGAGAAAGGAAATCAGAGTGAAAGGAGAAAAGATGAAGAGAAAAACGGAGAAAGAGGAGATAGGCAGAGGTTATAGTTTACAGTTAGGTACTATAGAATAGGAGTATGAAGTATGGCAAGGCCAGGAGAAAGGAGAGTGTAGAAATAGGCGAGAAAAGAGTTGGAGATAAGTAGGTGATGAAAAAGAATGGGAGGCAGTAGTAGAGATAGTGATTGCTGGGGGTTGGTTGGGTGAGATAGGGGGAGTGTCTAGTGAAGTATAAGTGTAGGACCCCTGGGGGTGGGTGGGAATTGGGGGTAGGGAGCGGAGCGGGGCCAGAGCAAGTAGGGACAGAGAGACAGAGAAACATGAACAGAGAAACATGAGGAGAACAAGTGTAAGATGACTTCCCTGCTTAGTTTACTAGAAGCATATTGGTGTTAAATGGGAATTGAAATCAAACCAGAAGTAGATAAAGACAGGTAGCAACTGAAAGTGCCAAAAAAAGAAACAAAAACAAAAGAAAGAATATAAGGTGAAGGAGCAGATGCGAAGGCAAGAAATGTGGAATGTGCATAAATATAGTTGCAAGTATAGGAATCTCTTGGAACAACCTCATGTTAATCAGGATCAAACACAGGAATGTTTAAGGATAGGTGAATTTAAACCAAAAAAATGAAAGGTTAATATTGGTGGCTCAAGATAGTCGACTACATACACTTTGGTTTACAAAGTCCATTGAAGATGTGGGAGAAACAGACAAATGCAGGTTTTGCAAAACAGAATAGGAAACAGTTGCACATCCTGTTGCTGGTTGTGACATACTAATGGCAGAAGGACTGTATACTAAAATGCATAATAATGTAGCAAGACTGTTGCACTGGGGATTGTGCAAACATTATTATATTGAAATAGCTGAAAAACACTGGAAACATGAGCCTCAAAGCATCACAGAAAATGATGAAGTTTATATCACATGGGATCATCCATTACCAATAGTTCAAAAAATAGATGCAAGAAAACTAGATATAATAGTCCATGAAAAGAAGACAAGAGTAGCATTGATTATTGAAATTGCTACACCCAGTGACCACAGTGTCTTTCTTACAGAGATACAAAGTCCTAAAGTACCAGGATTTGCAGGCAAAAATGAGGGCAATATGAAAGAAAGATACCCAGACAGTTCTAGTAGACATAGGAGCAACAGGTCTTATAAAAAAGAATTTACAATCATACTTATATATTTTACCACTAAAAGTAACTCCATACAAATTGCAGAAGGGTTCATCACTGGGCACATTGTGAGTGCTGCAAAGAGCACTTCTGGATAACATCAAAGATTGAAACAATACCAATTTCCTGAACTTTGATTTAAGAATGGTACTCATTCCTGTCAAGGTATTAGAAACCTAAAAGATTTGGAGAAGTTAAAAAGGGAGATATCTAAATATAAATCCCTATGCAACTCAAAACAAATTAGATCACAAATAGAATGAAGAAAATGAAGATGAGTGGTTCTACCTCCTTCAAATGACCTGTCACTAGCGGTATACCCCAGGGTTTAGTCATTGTACCACTTCTCTTTGACATTTATTTCGTGGAGGTCACAGCTAATGTTCCACTCCGCATTAAGCAAAATGCTTCTCTCACTCTCGTCAAATGTAATTTGGATGAATGGATGATTAACCTTAAACTCATCCCTGGTTTAGCACCTTTCTCCTTCATGGATAGGGGCAACATAAAAATACCCCACATATACCCTTGTTCTTCCCATTCTGGGTTATCTTTTCACAAAAAAGAAGAACTACATACTACTATGTTAATGTAAGGCTAGGCATCCTAAGATCCTCATTGGCCAATAGCTCAGTATGTTGACTCTATGACTCTATCAACATAATAAAAACGCACAGTCAGAAGATTACACAGAATAGTGGACAACATGTAACTCAAGCAGACTTTCTCTTAATTAATGAAAGCACATTGGGTAAAATCAGACATGTTAAATTCAGCCCCCAGTGAAGCAATTGTTCTACTGCATAAAACAGTGGTGGTTCGAATGAACTGTTTTAAGAGAAGGATCTAAGATCAAAAGAGAATTGGCTGGTGATTCAGAAGGGACCTGGAGTGAATGAATTAGCTTTCAAGGAAATGCATGGGAGATTAATTTTTAGGAAGAAGAACTAGAAGAATGTTTGTGTCTCAAACCAGCATGACTGAAGATCTGCAACTAAGCCAGGTATGGATGTAAATTACATAAGGAAAACTGATGGGGGAATATAAGTCAAGGAAATTATAAAAAGAAGGAAGTGGTGCAGTTAAAAGTGGAAAACAGAAAACATGGACCAGGCTAGGAAGGAATAATAGTCTTCTAACAAACAAAGACAACAAATGCAGTTGCACAGAACAAGGTATTACAGAAAATCTTCCAGTTTCTGGAAGGTGATTCTGAATAGGACGCAAGAAATGTTATCAGCTTGTAAGGCAAAGATGGAAAGATAAAGAACATAGTCATCAGACATCATTCAAAAGGGATGCCACCAGCAATCTGCTTACCAATACAGAAGTCTTTTAAAGGCAAATAGAAGAATATAGTATGAAAAAGTAACATAGTTGTTCAAACATGTGACCCTGTTATCCATTAATACCTCCTATAAAATCCAAAACTTGGGCTACAGTAAAGGATCATTTGAATGGCCAAGTAATTACTAAACAATAGACTTTACAAAGGCAAAATGAGCACCAGCATACAAAGGCCCTATGTTGTAGCAACAGAAGGACGATATAGCTGAGGTATAACACCATTAATATTCTCTATGCTTATAACTAACTTGCCATCAAATGAAAGGTTTGTAAACTCCCTAAATACAGAATACATTGCATTAATCTAAATTCTTCTGCAGCAGTTTACCAGTAATTAGAAAATGACATGCTATGGATTTTAATCTGGTTGCTATCCAAAAAAAACATAATCACTAGCAGATGAGTCTCCACTGAATAATATCTTACACCTCCTTTAAAGTACATCCATGGGATATATGCAGATGAGCCCTTACGGACATGCAACTGTTGCATCTGTATGGTTTCTGAAAGAACACTTAAATAAAAATAAAAAAGTCCCAACACAAATGTGGTTTCACCGATTTAATAGCACAAAACACAAAGATCCCAACGACTGAGCGCTTTCACCATGAGAATGGCTCTATCAGAGTAACGTTGGTTACTACAAACAACATTTAAATATTCCATCCCCTACCTGCTGATTAATCCACATTGAATGACATCATCACAAAAATTTAAAAGAAACAGTTGTTTATACATGAAATATAAAAACATAATTGAACCAAAATACAAGATAAAAATGCACTTGTACAATATGCTTAAAGATATAAAATGGTGTGATGCTGATATACGTTGTTAAATATATAAAAAATAAATTTTATTTAATCACATTTGCTTTAGCCTTAAGTGTAGGAAGAATAGCAATACTGTCGTTGAGGCCAGGTGGATGCATAGCATTTAGCCTAAGTTGCCACATGGTCTCCAAATTTTCCACCTTTAGTTTCATTTCACCTCCTCTTTCACTACTTTTCACCTTGTCAATGACAAAGAAAATACACTTTTTAAAATTAGTACATGTACTATGCCTATACAGTGCATTGTGAGCATCTTTATTTCTGATGGCCCTAACATGTTCAGCAATCCTTTCCTTAAGTCTTCGTATAGTTTTGCCCACATAAAAACTGGTGCAGCTGATACAGGTGGCAACATATACTAACATGTTAGTGTTGCAGTTGCACCTTCCCGGGCAGCTCAAAGAATGGCTGTAACTAGGTATGGACATATATGGGCCATCATTGATATACTTACATACCCTACACTAGACAACTTAATTTAAAATTATTTTCCAATGGTAATTCTTTAAGCAAGGACAAAGATTAATTGCACAGAAGCAGCTTATTCATAGCACCTCCAAATGTAGACCTATTAGTTTTTGAGAGGCTCTGTGAAGCCGAAATGAGAAGGATTTTGAATTCTAACAAAAACAAAAGTGTTCAAGATAACTTGGCCACTGATGAGAGAAAAATACTATTTAGTTTAGCAAATAATTATGAGTTACATTTGATGAAACCTGACAAAGGTGGGGGCATGGTCATTATGTCACAGTATGACTATGCCTTCAGGATATCTGAAATCTTAAATGACCAGTCTACTTATATGCAGGCCAGTATCAATTAGGTTAACAGGATCTATTCGAAAATTGATTTATTTTTGTTAGATGCACTATTTCAGGGTATGCTAGATGAGGAAGAACACAAGTATCTGTCTGTTCCACATCCTGTTATTCCGGTAATTTTCTGCATACCAAAGACACACAAGTGTATTTCTAACCCCCCTTTTAGACTCATTGTGGCTGCTAAGGGGACTAAAACTGAGCCATTGGCAGCTTTTGTGGATTCTTTTACCAAAAAGGTTTTGGGGGAATCTGAACATATTATAAGGAACTCATGGCATTGCTTAGAAAGACTTAGGGGTGTTGATTTATCTGAGCCCTTCATGTTTCTTACCATATACGTGATTAATTTATTTACCACCATACCCCCCATGAGGAGGGCCTTAATTTTCTTTAGAGAAAGCTTAGTTAACAGAAAAACTTGCAATAAGAACAGGATTAACTTGCTGGTTGATCTAATGGAATTGGTCCTTAAGAATAATTTTTTGCTCATCGAAGGGGAAATTTACCAACAAATTGCAGAAGTGGCCAAGGGAGCCAAGTGTGCTCCCGTGTTTGCCAACTTGGTAATTCTACACTGGGAAGTAAATTATATCTTCACATCTCGATTTATGTCCAAGATACTGTTATATAACAGATTTTTGGACGATATTGTGATTCTATGGAAAAGGACTGAACAGGAGGCCAATGAGTTCCTTGAATTTTTAAATAACACCACTACTTTTTTCAGGTTCACCAACTTTTGTCATGCGTGTGAGATAAATTATTTAGATATCCATTTGAATTTTGATGGGGGGGATTCTTGAAAGTGGTATCCATAGGAAGGAAATGTTTTTGAATTCCAGGCTCCATTTTAGAAGTTGTCACCCTTATCACCAGAAAAAGGGACTCATCAAGGAGCAGATGGTCAGACTGTCGAGATTGGTGAGCAACTCTGATTCTTTTAAATGTGAGTTGTTTCAACTTGTAGGGATGTTTTTAGATAGGGGATACCCCTTAAAATTTATTTTGATGGTCAAACATGAGGTTTTAAAGAAGAGAGATATCCTTTACCAACCTATACTTCGTGCTGGGTTACCAGTAAAGACACCCAAACAACAGTCTGATGGTTCATCTACAATGGTCCTTAGATACAATCACCTCTCCCAAGATATTGTTTCAGCCATTAACTATGCATGTTACTTTTGTCTTAAGAATGCAAGTAAGGAAATTCTTGGTCCGAGACCTAGGATAGTTTACAGTTGAGGGAGAAATGTTAAGGACATTATAGAGAATTCTAGTTGCAAGTCTTTTATATCTAGAATGTACAAATGTGGGACTTGTAGGGTATGTAAGTACATCAGTGATGGCCCATATGTGTCCATACCTGGTTACGGCCATTCTTTGAGCTGCCTGGGAAGGTGCAGCTGTTAGTATATGTTGCCACCTGTATCAGCTGCACCAGTTTTTATGTGGGCAAAACTGTACGAAGGCTTAAGGAAAGGATTACCAAAAATGTCAGGGCCATCAGAAATAAAGATGCTCACAATGCACTGTATAGGCATAGTACATGTTGTACTAATTTTAAAAAGTTTATTTTTTTTGTCATTGACAAGGTGAAAAGTAGTGAAAAAGGAGGTGACTTGAAACTAAAGGTGAAAAATTTGAAGACCATGTGGATGCTATGCATCCACCTGGCCTCAATGACAATATTGCTATTCTTCCCACACTAAAGGCTAAAGCAAATGTGATTAAATAAAATTTCTTTTTTATATATTTAACAACGTATATCAGCATCACAACATTTTATATCTTTAAGCATAGTGTATAAGTGCATTTTTATCTTGTATTTTGGTTCAATTATGTTTTTATATTTCATGTATAATCAACTTTTTTTTTTAATTTTTGCAATGATGTCATTCAATGTGGATTGGTCAGCATGTAGGGAATGGGGTATTTAAATGTTGTTTGTACTAACCAACGTTACTCTGATGAAGCCATTCTCATGGTGAAAGCGCTCAGTCATTGGGATCTTTGTGTTTTGTGCTATTAAATTGGTGAAACCACGTTTGTGTCGGGACTTTTTTATTTCATTGTTTTTTGCTTCATTGGAAGACTGTGTTTTTCTGAAAGAACACTTATTTTTCTTTTTGCAATTCTTTATTGATGTATTTAGGCCAACAGGTAAGACAGGCAATTACTATACAAAAGAACATATAAGAGCATAAAGAGCACCAGCATACAAAAGCTTTATTTAGAAATAAACTGTTACTGCTGTTAATGTGGCATTTCTGTGTGACCTGTTTTAACTGTTATTTTGATTCTTAAATGGAATATTTTAAAGTCACCCTAATGTTGCAGATGCCAGTTTTTCTTTGTAAGCTAGATGTTTACAGAGAATGGACAGTCTGCCCAATTATGCTTTACCGATGAAGCAAACTTGTATTGTCTGTACCTACGAAGTTTGTCTTCACTGACCTAAATGCATTGATAAAATCATACAAAGTAAAACCTAAGGTGGAATTCAGAAGCTATATAACTGGAACCGTTGTATATCCTTTAGGACTCATTTGCATATATCCATAGGCCTCATTTCAAAGAGGTTTAAGTTATCACAGAGTGGGTACTAAAGTTTTCCTGGATCTTTTTGTTGTTGTTGCCTGTGTGCATTTTCTGTGTATCCATTCTTTTGCCAGTTGTTCTCAATGCACAATCTTTGGAATACATAAACCTAATAAAGGTAGAAAAAGATTGACTCAGCTCATTCAGGGTGTGAGTATTCGTTTGGATGCTAGATAAGCTAAACAGGATGTATGGAAGCATGTACACGTACTGCTGCAAAAGTACTAATGTGGACTCACAGAGAAAGTAGTAAAGCATTGGTAGTCATAACAAGAAAAAGAAAAACAATCCCAGATTGGAAGACAGTACCACTCTTGGAGCTTGACTCTTACACCTGCAGTATAACAAATTGATTTATAGGTTTTCACCCCGGAGTGAGGGAGTGTATGGTCCCCAAAGGACAGCCAAGATGGGGGATCATTCTAAGGGGATCTAGTATCTGTCAGCCTGGGATGGCATAATTGACAGACCTCGATGCTTTGCAAGAGATGGTCTTCATCTGTCAACCCTGGAATTTTGCCTACTGGCTAAGGCTCTTGCCACCTGCATAGTGCCTTTTTTTAGGTAGTATCTCAAGGACAAAATTCCCCATGTAAAAAGTCCATCTAAAAACAATTTCAAGATTATGCTGCTAAACACTAGGAGTCTTAACACTAAACTGCATTTACTGGAAGCAGTCCTTACCTTGGAAGACATAGATATTTCTGTGGTCATGGAGTCCTGGTTCAAGGCTGTGGAGAGCTCCCCAGCCATAGCGGTTTACACCTTCTTTCATACATTTTGACTACATATTGAAGGCATGGAAGCTAAAGGAGGTGGTGTATCAGTTTTCATTAAAGATGAATACACCTCCAGATTGGTCAAACAGCATGAGTCCCTGGAGATACTTCAGGTGCAATTAGCTGTTGGTAAGACACTTATTAAAGTCATTGCCAGCTACAAAACCCCCTACATGAATCAGGACACCCGCTCTGCCTATTTGGATCTACATTAGGCTATCAAGATACATCTGAACACCATGGTTTTGGGTGACTTTAACTATTCATCCATTGACTGGGTAAATTACTCATGCTCAAACACACTTGCCCAAAGGTTCCTTGACTTTGTTAACTCCAATTCCCTGGACAAGGGGCACCAACATCCTGGATCTGGTGCTTACCGATATGGGGGACAACTGTGGCACCCCTACTGTGAGGTCTTCCCTGGTGAGATATGACCACAAATCAGTTTCATTTGAAGCAACTATCACACCTGACCCCCCCCCACCCTGGCAACAACTAAACTAAATAACTTCTCCAAAGCAGATTAGAACCTCTTATCGGATGGTATAAATAGCTTCTCTGCATCTCACTCCTCAGATGAAACTGGTAGCTATGCCGAGTTCTACACCAGTGCTTTATACAAACACCTGTATAACTGCATTGAATTGGCTGTACCTGAATAGGACCAAAACAAGCTCCTCAAGGAAGAGCAAACCTGCCTGGTGGACAACCACCATTAACAGGCTTTACAATAGTAAGAAGGAATTGATATCTCAGAGTAAGAGGGAGCAAGTCATAAACTGGAAACACTTCTTCATCAGCTTAAATAGGTAAATCAGACTTCTTCTGAAGTCCTCCAAAGCAAACTATGAATCTAAATTAGTTTCCTCAACTAAAGAAAACCATAAGGCATACTTTAGTTACTTCTATAACCTAAAAGGAAAGGCCCAGATCTGTGCCAAACTGGTGGTTAATGACACCACATATACTAAGCCTGTGGACATAGCTAACCTGTTGGCTGACAGGTTATGTGAAAACTTCACTCTCCTGTCCCTGGCACACGTACTCCATGATGTCCATGCCACCTGCCTCCTACCTTTGATCTTTAAAGAGCAAGTTGTTAATGCCTTATTTAAGGCCGGGAACACAGCATCTATGGGACCTGATAACATTCCAGGCTGTGTCCTGCATGCGCTCCAACAAGAATTAGTAACACCATCGGGTAATCTTTTCAATCACAGTCTAAGCACCGGCTTCATCTCAGCTGAATGGATAATGGCCACTGTTATCCCACTGCACAAATGTGGTGCTTTCACCAACCCCAAGAACTATAGACCTATTAGCATGACTAGCCTTATCTGCAAAGCCATGGACTGAATCATCATGGACCTTATCAACAAAGATATGGGTAATCTCAAAACTTTTGACCCTACTAAGTTTGGATTTGTCATAGGGAGATCATGCTTGTTAAACCTAGTAGACGTCTTTGAGACAGTGACCAAGGCCTGGATGAGGGGAGGTCTATGCATATAGCCTACCTAGACTTAGCCAAGGCATTTGACTCTATCCCCCACACAGACATCATTGACAAACTCACCCAGCTAAGTATTAACTCTTATACCATTAGATGGGTTGCTAACTGGCTCACTGATAGAACTCATATAGTCAAAATAGGGGAATCCACCTCCAACAGCAGTCCTGGGATTGCTACTGTTTGGAATCTATTTCTCTGAAGTACAAGCAAAAATTAAAGGTCAGTGGTTGACAAAGTTTGCTGATGATTGCAAATTCGGAGCAGTCATAGAATCTCCAAATGATGTCAACATCCTACAAGAGGGTCTTACACAAACAAATGACTGGTGCCAATGTCATGGCGTTAAACTTAATGCAAAAAATGTATTATCATCCCTTTTGGTAAGTGCTGTGTTCCTGCTAACTACCACATCAGTAGCAACACCTTAAGTACTCACTCAGTGGTGAGAGACATGGGCACACAAGTTAACTGCAACCTCACCTTTGACCACCATGTCTCCACAGTGGTAAGAAGGGCATTCTATATTGCTAATCTAATAAGTAAGGGCATTGCCTAGAGAAAAAAAGAAGTAATAATCTCCCTGTATTCTTCCCTCATCAGGCCAATAATTGAGCACAATGACTGTTATAGTATGTACCTTTCCAAGCACCTGCAGCAACTGGAGAGACCACAAATGTACCTCACTAGGAAAATTCTAGGTCTTCGTCATCTGTCCTGTGAATCATCTGAAATCACTGTCACTTTATTTGATTTCATACAGACTACTCATAGGTAATCTCTGCCTTGCATACAAGGCAATCTCTGACCATGCTTTTTTGGAAATGCTGCATCTCCATAAGTCAAATGGTACACGGATTACTCACTCTAAAGACCATAACCTGGTATGTGATGTTAACAGAACCTGCTTGAGGGACAGATTTGTCTCCCAGAGGTTACCACACCTTTGGAACAGATTCCCACTTCATGTCAAACAGTGGACCTCACTGGCCCTCTTCAAACACAATCTGGATGATTGGATGGGTAACTGTAAATTCACCCCGGGGTTCCACCTGTGTCCTTCTTGGACAGGGGCAATAGGTACTGATCATAGAAATAAGGGTAGAACTTGACTAGGCTTGTAAGGCCCCTAGGGCCATTAGCCCAGTAACTTTATACGATCATATGATCAAAAGTCAAATGAGGCTAAAGAGTCAAAATAAAGGTGTAAAAAGTGTGAAACATTTACTGATCAAAAAGATGCAAATGGAAAGTGATAAAATATTTAGGCATCTTTTTAGCTTTGAACTTAACCTTCAAGACCCACTGAGAAACTGTAAAATGCAAAATAAGTAACTAACACATATCTGCCAACATATAGAAAATCTAATTGCTCTTATGTTCCAAAGCCAGAACAACAAAGGGTACATATTTCTCAGGGAGAATGCAGCCTACTTCTACAAATGAAATCATTAATACAGTCCAAGTAAGTTGCTATCACTTAGTAAACAAGATATGCATAGTTACATTAGTAAGACCTAAAAGAAAAACACCTCTGCTTTATAATGTAAAAAATATAATATCCTCTAGTAAAATGAAAAGCTGAGCAAATGTTGTGTATTTTCTTATACATCTTTATTAAATTACAATATAAGTAATGGCATAGGTACATATAAATTTAGACTAAAGAAAAGAAACCACTGACATTGTTCATTATATTCATCTAGTAAACATGTATGCTTGCTTATTAACTATTATACAACGACCCCCCCCACTAATATTCCAAAACGTGCATGCTGATTGGTCAGCGTGCATGTTGTAAATCAGACTTATACTAATGGAAAAATGTCCAGTCGCCCAGACTTTTTCCATTAGTATAACCCCCGGATTCACGAATCCTCCAAGTAAGACTAAATAAGTCTTACTCGGAGACTGCAGTTGAATGGTATGATGTCAGCGTTCCATGAATATTCATGAGGGCACTCTACCCCAAGTCTAACACGGACCATGCAGGCAAGCAGGGGGTGTGTCCAACTGCCGAGCAGTGTAAAGGTCCATGCCCCTGCAAGTGTGAGAAATGCAAAATGTCAACACACAAGAGCGAGTCCGCTCAAATGTCCATGTACCCAACACCACACTCCCTGACATTGTAAACCCCCAGCACAGTTATAAAAAGTAAAACATTCATTTTTTTTTTCTAATTCCCGATATAGCTGCCTGTATTTGCGCGTGTGTGTGCGGGTGCACCCATTGCTTAGCTGCAGTTAGCAATCTCGACATGGAAGAGCATAATAAGGAATGTGTATGCAAATTGCCCCAAATAGTAATAGCGTAGTGGAAGAGTGTTCGCACAAAGAGGAGGCATTCACAGTTCGAGTCCCACCACTCCCCTTCCTATTTTATGTTCAAAATGAGTATATGAAATAAGTCCTGACAGATATGATAAAACTTTTACTAAAAAGCATTGAAATGGCCTATGTATCAGTGAACAAAATGTAAAGTTATAAAGGAACCTGACATATAATTGTCAGCAGTTAAGCAGTACTTTACCCAGCGCAAAGTAGATGCCCATAGCTAAATCGCACTTTACCCAGTGCAATGCAGTTGCCCATAGCTAAAGCGCGCTTTACCCAGCGCAATTTAGTTGCTCATAGCTAAATAGCACTTTACCCAGCACAATCAGTTTGCACGGAGGTGCGCGCCGTACCAACCAGCGCACTGTCGGGCAATGTGGAGCAATGTAGAGCAAAGTTGCTTAAACACAGCCATGCCCCCTAACTTGTCTGGACAGTAGTAAAATAAAAAGCAATGATAAGGTTTGAACCCAGGACACTGTGCACCATAATCAAAGTACTGAAACACTAAGCCATGACAGCTTAGGATAAACATCCACTGTTAACATATATATAGTAATAAATGTTAGATTAACCATTGCTAAGCAGGTCTGCAGTCAGCTGAGAATATTCAAAAATGGCAAATCACAGAAAAGTGCGGGAAATGCGGCATATTTAAGCTGCATAGGCGGGAATACTCACCATAACTGATTGTAGCTCCCATCTCCTGTTAGAAGGTCTGGTGCTGGAGAGGGTACATGCTTTAGAACGCAACGCTGGGGCATCGAGGAGTCAAGATACATGGTTTGGCTCCTAGTCCATTGGCATGAGACTTGACTCCTGCAGGGCCAGTTCCAAGGAACGGAGTATAAGACAGAGGCTTAGAACTGGTTGGCTCATGAACTCACCAGTGCCACAGGTGTCCCTCGGACTGGTGAGCAGGTCCATCACCACCATGCAGACCTGAAGAGATGGAAGCAGGACCTTCTGAACCAGTGGATCCAGGAGGCCTGTCCTATACATGATGCCCCACTACTAAGTAGGTAGTCATGGAATGCAATATGTAAGACATGCTAATATAGTCTAAATAATGGATAGGTATGTCTCAATATCCCGTAATTTACTTCACAGCTGCAGGTGTTCGTGCTATGAATCAGCAAGCCTATGCAGACAGGCTGCTAAGGCTGCGCCACCAGGCAGGTTAATAAATATTATGCATGTATTGTTACATGATATATGTGAGTGAGCATGACAAAAGTGTTTTAGCCCAATAATACAGCAATAAAATGTCCTGAATAAATCCTCTGCATGTACAGTTATATAACAAACGTCAGTGAGCCAGAAATAGAGTGTACTAACCCAGCAATCATGGTAAAATAAGTGTGGAATACTACCTCTGCATGTACTGTCATAACATATAAGTGAGCAAGCCTGTAAAAGAGTGTTGTAACCTATCAAGAAAGGTATAATATGTCCTGAATATGTCTTCCGTATGCCCTGTAATATCAAATAAAGGGGAGAGCCTGTAGAAAAGAGTGTTCAATGTAATTAATAAAGGTATAAAACTTGGAATGTGTCTGTGTCACTTACTTTGAAATGTTGTTGTACCCTTGCAATAAATAAATAGTACTGTTGTATTAGGTGCTGTCAACCCACAGTTGTGCAGTCTCATAAGAAGTGGATGAATGACGTGGCAGTAGCTGTGAAGCATAAAACATTTATTCCCTGAATAAATCCTCTGCATGTACTGTTACATATCATAAGTTGGATAGCCAAGAATAGAGTGTAGTAACCCATGAATAACACAATATGTCTGGAATACTATCTCTGCATGCACTGTCATAGAAAATAAGTGAGTGAGCCGGAAAAACCGTGTTGTAACCTATCAATAAAGGTATAATATGTCCTGAATAGGTCTACTATATTAAGTGTAATATCAAATAAAGGAGAGAGCCTGTGAAAATAGTTTTAATGCACACCTCCCAACCGTCCCGAATTACTCGGTTTTTACCGAGTTTTGGGGTCCAAAAATGGGGTGCCACGATTCCCGAGTGGCACCCCTTCATTTCCGATTTTTCTTTTTAATTATGTTTTCCCTTTGAGCCGACGTCATCACTTGCGATGACGTCAGCTCCATCGGCGCTACCAACCTGTTGGAATTGAGCTGAAGGGCTCACATTTCCGGCTACCAACTGTTACTGTTCAAATTATCTGCGAGCGGGAATTCTGGTTGTGGCTTGGCTCGGCTTCTGCGAGCGTGAAGTTGGGAACTCGTCTGAAAGATTCAACCAGGGAGGGTTTGCAAGTGACAAGAAGTGGACCTGGGTACTGCTCTGTCTGATAACGTAAGTGGAAAACATCAATCATGTTTTATTTTGGCTGCAAGTGGGCAGTCAAGTGATTAAGTGAATCTTATTTTGGGCATTCTGTTTCTTCCGTGTAAAAGAGTATTTGCATTTTAGTATAGTTGGTGTTTACAGCGCTGCCAGCCTGGGCTACTTCTGTAGCTCTTGCTTTTTGCAACAGAACTCATGCATAATGGTGTGACAGAGGTTGGCTCCATTCCAGACGGCCCCATTTTTGCATTTAAATGTATAAAGCTGTGTAGTGTAGTTTTCTTTGAACGCTGACGCTCACTGGGTTGTCATTAATGGCCCTGCTCATTCTTTGCTCACAGTGGTATGTTATCGAGTACTGGAGCCAAAACTTTTCCAAAATCACTAATTTTGAAATCGTTTGTTACGAGCCAGAGGAGCTCTGTGGCACTCATGTCTTGTCAGTTGAAATCCTTGATTTAGAAGAGGAATGAAACAGACATCCCCAAGATGTATCATGCACCAGCTTGAGAAGCAGTTACTTCTGACAAAAGCTCTGCACTTTTAAAGGAGGCTAGTTATTCTTTTGCCAAGTGTGACACAAATCCAATGTTGCAAATGCTGCTATACTGGCATGTGTTTCATATGACCGTATCTGAATTTCTTGGCTTACTTATGCCAATTAACAGTATTAGAGAACTTTTATAAATCTGGTGCAGTCATACGTTAAGACTGCTGCACACACAAATTGTGCAAACCTTTAATTCAGATGCCGGTAAATGGACCTGAGACTAGTGACGCATTGTAATGGTGTTTGTGTAGTGCCAATTATGATGGAGTGCAATTTTAACAAGATTTGAAATTAGTAAGGGGGTGTGACCATCGTTAAAAAGCATTTTTAAAATTACAGAAATCTGTAAATATAGCGCTCAGAATGATGGAGGAAACATGTTTGTTTTGTTAAGGAACAGGTGGACATTCAGTACAGGTTTTTTAGGAACAAATGGACGTTCAGTACAAGTGCAAATTTCATTTGAATGCTGCCTTTCATTATGCGTGTTTTATACAATTAATCGGACAGTCATGTTGTCCACTGATTTTGCTGTCGCACTCATCTATTTGGTCAGCAACTCTCAAGGTTAGCAACTGTGTGAATTAAACTGAATATTGCTTGGCCTTCATGTAGCCATATGAAAGTTTAAATTATTTTGTTTGTGATTGATGTCCTTGGTTTGTCAAATAAATGGTGAACATCTTACAGAAGGCATGGCTTGGTTGGGATTAACTTCTTCTTGAAAACTGTTTAAAACATTTAGATTCTGTTCATGTTACTGAAGTTCTTTCTTGTAGTTGCTTCCATCGAGTCTGGGTCATATACTGCTGCTTTTTGAACAATTAAAGGTGCCTTTTTGTCCAAGACATATTAAGGTTCAGCTTTGTTATGTTATGTTTATTGTTGCAAGTAAGTGCATATTCATATGCTACAAGCAAAAAGCCCAGGAACATTTGAAAAACAGAGGTATGTTGAGGCAGTAGCAGAAATAACAGCAATATCTACATATCTGTTTGAGGATTTATCAGAGTGCATTTTCATTTTGATGTTAAAGCAGTTATGTCGGTGCCTGCCATACACAATACAAATTCAAGTTGATTGCACTAATTCTAACATATAATTCAATAGCATACTGAACCATGAAGACCCAAACAAAACGTGTGACAGGAGACAGGTAGTTTTAACTGGAACATATTTTTGTATCACATTCTCTATAGTATCTCAGGGGACATCCCTTAACTAAGTGTAGAATTAGAGATCTAGGTAGCATGCATTATAAAATTTCAGTAACCATTACACAGTGGCTTTAGCTGCTCTGCCTGTTTGCTTTCATAATAATCCTGTGTACCTTTGGCACTGCTCATGCTGCATCAGTCGCCATAGTTACCTCACTTCCAATTCCCAATGGACAGAGATGTATACAGCCTTTGGCAGATAACTTTTAATGCTAAGTCTGTTTTTGTTGTGAGACAGTATTGTTTTGTTTAGCAGATGTATGTTAGTGTTTGTGCATTGATAGTGCTGTAAAATGTACAAATAAAATTCAACCCAAGTAATCATTGTAGAAGCAAAGCAGTATATGCACATTAGTGTTTATGGTAAATGGGATAAAATAGAAAGGTAATAGGGCATTGGAATGGCTGCAGGGGAAGTGGGAACATATTTTGGTTGTCTGTTCTTCAATTTGCGTTTGAAAGTTGGTATCCCACAATTCCATTGGAGTGGGTGGGGTTACATAATTATGTATGCAAATTTTATGTTAATCAGTGTACAGATTTGTACCTATTATTCATAGGCTTTGTCCAGATTTTTGATGCTTCCAGGTTGAGAGGTATGTTTTAATGTAAATAAGAAAGGTATAATACTTGCAGTGTGTATGTGCCAGTTACTCAGAAATGTTGTTGTACCCTTGCATTAAAGAAATATTACTGTTGTATTAAGTGCTGACAACCCACAGTTGTGCAGTCCCATATAAAGTGGATGAAGGAAGTGCCAGTAGCTGTGAAGCATGTAACAGTCCTCAACAGTTGTTAAATGGCTGACATGCATAGGTAAATCTGGCACACGAGTAGCCTGTCAAGGTGTTCCCGAGAAATGTTAGTGTGCTACCTGAAAAGTAGGGTTGTGTAGAAAATCAAGTGAAAATGTTACGTGAACACATCCAGATGTGCAGATACATAAAAATATAAATAAAATACAAGTATGTAGCAGTAACATCTGCATCTTGGACAGTTACTATGTCAGATATAGGTCAGGTATATAATGAAGTAGCCAAACCCATAACGCAATCAAATGCATGTTGCCTAGTGTAATAATACATGTAGGGCATATACACCTGCAGTCAACAGGAATGTAGTGTACAGTTAAAGTACTAATAAGATGTTAAAGGAGGTTTCTTTTTACACCCTACTCCATGTGCATAAACAATGCAATTCCACACCTCAAAGGGTATGTCTAATCTCATAACATTTGTTGGGACATATGTCCTATTGTTATATAAAATCTGCATTTACTTTGATGCATGTGCCCTGTTAAAACACCACAATCTTGGTGACCTGTTGCCACCAATCATCCCTGCATGCTGTTGTAATGTCCACTGTCGTTCAATATATGCATGTCTTATGCTTGCTGTTCAACTGTTGTAACCCTGGTGTGTTGGGTTAATGGGAATATTACTGCATGCTGTTACAACTAACGTGGAATGATGTTGTCTATGTTGTAATTAAACACACCGAATCACAGAACGTATGGGAAGGCCGGTCCCAGCGGACCCACCTGTCCCTCCTCAGCTGGCAGTTGCACCTGGCACCAGCAGGTCTGGTGCCCTGCCGGGCTACCCTCCTCCACTGGTCCTGTGCCACCTTTGGGTGGAAGCACTGCAATGGATGGGGCTCATCCCCCCTGCAAGCGTGGGCAGAGAAGGGCCTCCTGTCACCCTCCAAAGGGTCCAGGTTTTGGTGCGCAGGGAGATTCAGCGCTTAGTCGCTGATCTGCTATGCCAGCTCGAGGCAAGAGTGGAGCGACTCACGGGTGAGCCTGCCCCTCCTATGCAGCCCGCAGCACAGCAACCCTCAGGTCTATGAAGGTTCAGTGATGACTGTCCATGGGTGGGGATCTCAGTCCCACTGTTACCATCTGTGGGCTCATGGGCTTGCGATTTCCAAACATACGTCCCCGTCAATTGTGTTCACCCACCCCATGTGTCATACTCCGCCCCTGTATGTGTCTTGTTTGTCTTGTCTGTTTACTTACCCAACCTCCCTCAACAAATATACCTACTTCCTCTACCTCACTTTCCACCCTCCCCTGAAAAAAAAAAAAGGGCAATCTGTACCCGCAAAAAAATTACGCCACATACATAGCTGCCCATTTTGCACACATGTCAGCTGGACATGTAAACTGATAATTATAATTGGCAGTACAATATACTTTGTTGTCCTCACCCCTCTCTCAGGGGTGGAAGGTTTCAAATTTCACTCCAAATTTGCTACATATGCACAGCTGTTGCTGGTAAAGAAATGGGCAGTCATGGACCTTCCCTACACCCGTCCTGCACATCCCGAGCTTGTGTACCTACTGTCTTTCCCTCTTTGTGACCCCTTTTTCACCACTTTCCTATCTCCCCATTTTCTTTTCTTTCAAAGAAATTAGCGCAGGGATTAGCGGGTGTAAGCACTTTTAAGCAGTAGTAAGTGGTTTTAAGTGAGTGTGCGCATGTGTGCGCTTAGCTAAGCATCGCTAAGCATTGCGCAAACCCACACAAACCCACTTACAACTGCTTAAAAGAGCCTTAGTCACTCTGTGTCAGGGCCCTTGTTCTGCTCAGCAGCAAAATAAAATACCTCTGTCAGTCTCGAACCCCAGACCTCGGACACATTAGACTGCATGAAGTACCACTAAGCCACAACAGATATACAATAACTTGGTGCTGCAAAAAATATATCATACATTACAATGAGTGAATGTAAAGGAAAAATAGGAAGGCCATAAAACAAAGCTTGTTCTGTTGATCTTTACCAGCAATTGTTGTGGGATTGCATTACACGAGTGTGATGTGAGAAGCAGCCAGTCAAGCAGAAAATAATGTTACAGAGGCCCTTTACAACCCCGACACAGTATCATAGCAGGACAAACACTGGCATATCTGAGTAGGGCAGAGGCCATACCTCCTAACTCAGTCAACTTTCCAAGGATATCCCTGATTGAAACATATTTTAGCTGTGTCCCTCAGAATCCCTCAGAAAAGTACTGATGTCAGTCAGAAAGGTGGGCTATTACACAATGAATACTGACAATAATAACAGTAGACACCGTTTGTACATCATGAAAGGAGTACTAATCCATATGCATTGCTTCACTGAAGTCTACACCTACTGTCCCTATTATGTGTAAGGTGTACCTCACTTTCAACTTCCTATCCCTGACTCCATGCAAAGATGTATCTGAGTGTTCCATAGGCCTGGCAAAGGCACAGACACACAGGCATATAGGCTATACTGCTGTTACACACTCTGCAAATAGCTTTGTTAGGACATCACCAAGCATACCCTTATGTAGGAGCATAACACAGAAATACCAATGGATGTAGCCATGTACTGGTAGCAACTGACTGTAACAATACCATTATAACAGTGCTGAAAACACCTGTGAGTTGCACAGACAAAGAATGACAGTGTAACCTCTGGCTACCATCTGGGTAGGTTCACAGTTGGGAACTATGCAGACAGATGACCTGCCCTGATAAACTCACAGGTACACACCAATCCTGCAAGTCCAGTAAGATAATATTCACACATTAATGCATAATGCTCTCTGTATGTAAGCACCCCCCCACAATTAAAAGATACTTGTGCGTTTAGGGTCTACCAAGTGTGTAGGTAGGCATACTCAGTACAGGAATTGTACAGTTGTCCTGCGAACCCTGTGCTAATGTCAACACTAAAAAACACAAACCCTGCAGAAGTCAGTACATTAATATTCCAAGTATAACAGTTCAGAAACAGTTAATGTGCCAAGAGAATATGTCTCAGTAATGACATTTGTATGGCAGTTAATTATATGAGTAGAAAATAAACTACAGAGTCACATAAATGTTGTGTAAGCATTTGCAGTGGTGAGTAAAACTCTACACTGATAGCTCAGTACTGGAAGTGGCAACAGATACGTCTGAGTACAACATGTACATCACTGTCTACACCTCTAGCTTCATTTATAAGATGTATACCAACCTTCTGACTTACACAACAGTGTCCACAGCAAACAAGCATGGGCCCCACTCTGGAAATCTGAAAGGGCTACGCCTACATACCTTAGCAATTTATAGCATTGGGTTGCTATGACAGTGAGTATTGCAATTACCACTCAGCAAGCTGTATGCATTTACCAAATGCTGGGCAACAATTGGTGCAGAGGGCATCACATGCACATGTGCAGATACCTATAAAAGCAGATAGTACTTGCTATCCACACATGCAATCATTACATGGCACATTCCAGATAGTGAACAACTCCAATACGTAAGAAAAAAAAAAAAACAAACAGTACGTTTCTGTACATAATTAAAACAAAAACATCAAAGCATACACAGAAGGACCTGAATGGGACATACAGGTATGTAAAAGTTTGTAGTTACTGGCAAGTAGTAGATGTTTATGATTAGTACTGTAGATCCTCTGAAACATGCATATGTGGCAGCAGTAGGTATGTATGCACTGATGCCATGCATAAGTATTGTCATGGAGAAATTGTTGTGTAGCTGTGTGCAATGGGACTTAAGTGTGACATTTGTAGCTCAGCAGTACATGTCAAACATCTGAACATGTTATCTATGGTCTGTACAGTACTGTGTTTAATGGCAGTTTGGGGGAGTACTGCAAATACCTATATAAACGTGGATGTCACAGAGTAAGACCTGCATGATAGTCACATATAGTGTAGCTTAGCATTGGCAACTGCTGTAGCAGGCTAGTATAGTAATGTATCATTTGCAGCTATGTATACCCTTGTACTATTACTGTATGCACACATGTGAAAACTGTCCATGTTGTAGCAATGCCCAACAGGTCATCCGTGAGGTGTATGGACTTACAACAGTGTGGACCTTGTGTCTGTATGGCACACACATATGGCGATATACATGTGTGTCGGATTTATAAGCATCTGAACATGTGCGTAGAGCAAGGGACATACTGCAACTGTTTGTGAAGGGCAAACATTTATATGTTGGTGCAGGTTGTTATGTGCATATTTATATGTAGGTTGTAGTGTGTGTCAAACAAGACAGCATACAGTGCTGGCATATGACATGTGTTGTTCAAACGCCATGGGTATGATTTGTTAGGTATATAGTCTTCCAGATAGGGGGTCCTGCTAAACATATACAGGCTGAGAACACCTTCCATGCATTCTGCACAAGACTGTGCAATATCATTACATAACTGTATCCCCCTCAACCTTTGCATAATTGATATTTCCACCATGAAAGGTGGACTGTATATGTGCCGAAATGCATATCTATGTATACACCAGTGGATGTTCATATGTACGCTCCAGCTGAATGTTGTACATGTATTGCCATCCCTGTTGTTAAAAGCCCTGTACCAATGAACTAACACATAGGTGGTAGTGTACTCAACACCAAATGTGTGATAAGAGACTATGGGAAGCAGGTGGACAGTAGTGTCCCTAATGATGATCACTGTGCCACACTAGTCATGTAAACCTAGTACAGTCCACATGTCATCAGTAAATGTGTGACATCCATGGAAACAGAGGTCAGTGTTCCACTCCACTCATCAGTCATAACACCCATCATAGAGTACAATGCCCCTTTTGGTATGTACCTCAGAAGACATCCACAGCAACAGTAGACGCCAGACACATACCTCACAAAGAGTATTACCGGACTCCAACAGATGCCCTATGCTGACTGTCTTACAAAACCACAGCTACACTGTGTCGCATACTGCCTACCCAGAGGCTACCCCTGCCTAACATACAAAGCTATTGCAAACCCACAGATGTTGGACATGCTCCATATAAACAGATGGAACACCAGACAAAATACACACTCTACTGATCTACACCTTGTAATGTACAAAGCAGAACATGCTCGACTGGCACATTATCATCACAGACACATACCATACTGTGGAACCAACTACCTATCAACAGCATATGAAGGTCTTCATTAGCAGTTACTGCTGCTCCTAGCTCGAACAGGGCACAGTCCACACACTCAGTCCACTGATAGTTCCCCACTGGAAAAAACGTATCGAAACACTGGTGCAAAGCAACAATTTTATTCCACAAAGGCACACTGCTACTGGCACATAAAGTACAAAGAATCTAAAGACAGGTTTAGCGCTTTCATCTGTCCACAACAGACTTCCTCAGAACCAACAATTAAAACAATACATAGCACTTATATACTCATTTTGGCGCCAAATCTATTTGATTAATTAATTAATTACGAAATTTCATCTCTTATTAAATTTTGTTAAATTTAAAATACTTAGTTAAAATATACATAATTACATATAATACAATCCAATATAATACTCATAACAACAGATACACAATACTTAAAATACTTGTCTCACTAATTCAAAATAGACTAAGTAAATAACTACTATCTAAAATATCTACTATACAATTAGATAATTACCTAATACATTCCCTATATGTTAAAAATTACTCCCCCAATATCAAAAATGGTTTAAGACTAATGTATTCATTTAATCCGGGGTTTGTGGTGGCATCTAAACAAATTTGCCATTTACTTTCCAATGCACCTAGTCTCGCTTTCCAGTTACCCCTACCTATTGATCTATCCACTATTTCTAGAATTGCAAATTTAAATGTGTGTTCTGTACCCTTATCTTTAACGTGTTTGCTAAGAGCGTTTTTATCATCTTTCTTCTTAATTTTGTAAATGTGTTCATATATGCGAGTTTTCAATTTTCTTTCTGTTTTGCCTATGTAATATGCTATGTTTAGATGCCACCACAAACCCCGTAGATAGTAGATGTTTCAGTGTTTCGATACGTTTTTTTCCAGTGGGGAACTATCAGTGGACTGAGTGTGTGGACTGTGCCCTGTTCGAGCTAGGAGCAGCAGTAATCGGTTTTGTTTCCTTGGTGGTTTATCCTTTTATTGTTTCATTAGCAGTTGCCATAAATAACCATGATGATTGCATTTGAGATAGGAAACACAACATGGTAATCACCCCTGTGGCTCTGCATGACAGGGGCACATGAACCTACATTACATGGGTGTTGTAGTGCAGGGTATCATATGTCTAGGCTTCCATAGGCCCGATGGATAACAGCCTATCAGCTACCTAGGACACGATACACATGCTCATGTACCTGTTGCATCACATACTATGTGAGGTTGACTGTGTGTGATGGAGAATGTGTATGCGAATGTGTCAATGATGTGTATATGTGTGATGGCCTATTGGAAATCTGTGTATACCATGGTATGTAGTGTTGTAGCTCTAATCCCATCAAAAGGTCCATATGCTATTGCCAGGCAGGAAAAGCAGTATGGCATACATTGTGACGTAGTCCCATGGTGTCGACTGGAGTGTGCCATTGTAGGCTAAAGCAGTATATGTATGCTTATTGATTGTTAACACTAGTGAATACAAGTCATGTATGGACTGTAGTACTACCTGAAGCTGTATGCCTCAACTGCACAGTATGGTTTATATCCACATGGCTTGGTAACACACTTTTGTTTGTTACCTGCAGTCCTCACACATTACATACCTCAGGCATAAGTTTATGCAGGTGCTGACACACAGTAATGTATGGTACACAGGTAAATGTAATCTTGGTTGCCATACCTTTGTGTCTTGTAGGTATGTCTGATGTGTGTGTGTGTGTGTGTGTGTGTGTGTATGCCTGTAACATGGCCTCGGTGGTATGTGTGTCATAGGATATAAGTGCGTATCTAGCAACATGTATAGTGTAGTACAGCAGTATGCCACCTATAGTGATAAATGTGCACATATGTTACTGAGGTGTTTGCTATTAACAAGTAGTGTGGTGTACTGGTAGTACTGTAACCGTACTGTACATTGATTTCAATGGATGACAAATGTCTGTATGCATTAGCTTCACATACACCTCCTGTGGCTAGGTGTTGCATTGTGTCACATACAGTGTGCCATGTACTATTGTATAGTCTTGCATACTGGTTTCACTTTGTGGCTGTGCAGAACATGGATTGGTATATAGTATGTGCCAGGCACTGTCAGGCAGTTGTGGGCTTAGCAGTCATATGTGGTATTAAAAGTGTGTGTCTACTGACAGCCAATAGGTTGCTATATATGGCATTTCATGATGTCTGTACATTAGAATGTTGAGTGTGCCACATGACTTGCTCACAATTACTGTTTAATTGTCTTCCAGGGTTATGTCACACAACAGAAAGCCAGCCTATTCCCCTGAGGAGGAGGAAGTTATCTCAGATGCACTCATCCAGCATTATAACCTTCTGTTCTTAAAAACCTGCCAGGACCAGCATGGTCGCACTGCACTATGGCAGGATGTTGTCCATTGGGTGAATGATGTAGGCATGCATAACTGGACTTATGAGCAGGTACGCCATCACTGCAGTGATTTAATCAGACATGTCCAGCAGCATGCCTCCGATGTCCACAGACAACATCTTGCCACAGGTGGTGGTGCTGCTACACATCCCCCCCTCACCAGAATGGAAGATGCTCCTCAGCATTGTGGCTCCTGGCCAACCAGTAAAACACACCTGTGTCATCATGGAGGCTGGAGTGACCCAACACAGTGATACCGAGCATGCAGGTAACATGGCATATCTGTAGACCACTGTTATCCCAAGTGTTATAATATGCATTAATCAGGTGTGTACTGTGTATGCAGAATATGTGGAGCCTGGTGTCATGCAATACTGATAATTTGGGACATTATCTGTATGCCTGTAACTGTCACCCCATGTACTACTGTATAATTGCAGACTCACAGCAGCAATACCATTGTTGTTGACACTGACATACTGTCTCATATCCTTGCACGTCCCTCTGGTGTGATAGCAAGACAGCAGACCCATGCTGGTGAGTGGTCTACAGTCAATATAGCATATAACATGTGCATGTCATAGGAGAGTTGTAGGCTATATACAC
Source organism: Protopterus annectens (assembly GCF_019279795.1). NCBI lineage: Eukaryota > Metazoa > Chordata > Ceratodontiformes > Protopteridae > Protopterus > Protopterus annectens. Next base: position 97,816,140 of record NC_056741.1, on the reverse strand, counting down.
ATGTTAAACACCTACACATAGTGCATGCTCTGCATGTTCTCTGTGTGACTATGCATTTCCCAGGGACATGAGTAGCTGAATTATACACATGCAACACACAGAGCATCACAAACAAGTGGGGTACACTGTAGTGGACATTGTATAGGCAGAGTCAATACACATGCACACAACATACACCACTTTGTCATATCCAGTATGTGTTAATATGATACACATGGCATATGTAGACACCTGCTGTAAGGTCATACTCCAGTATCCCATATGTCATCAACAGAGCAAATATACTACACCTGGGGGTAGAGGCCTATCATAGGGTGGTGTGACAAGCGTCAAGACAGAACACAGTCATGTTAGGCAATGCTCCCTATTGAACACCTGACATGCCCATGTAACAACTGTCTGTCAACTGTTAAATGTAGCCTAAGTGGTGCAGGTTAGGTACAGCAAGATAGTTGCCAGTGTGACATGCATCAGTGGCCTTGAGTGACCACATGATGCTGCCTGATTATTGCTCATGGTGCTACACTACATCCAGTTACAGTACCTGCTGTACTACACATAGCATTCATTGTTATAGACCTGACAGTTGTTTGCATCCTGTAATGGTTTGTATACCTATGAGTGATGGTGCACAGGACATTGGAAAGTGATTCAGACTTGCAGTGCAATGTTGTGTCCATGTACACATTGTGTACCTGGGTAAGGCCAATCATTGAACAACACACATGCATCAACGACATGTATACTGTTATCAACAAAGACTCTCTACACTCACACTGCATGCTGTTGAGCAACACACATCCTGCCTGCTGACACGTGTGATAGAACTCTTTGGCTTGTGGTACTGTACTCCACCATCAACCACTAATGATTATGTTCCATATTGCTGTTGGTGTGGGTGTGTCAACTTGAATGAGAAGTGTATTACTGTGCATGTGTGCATGTGTGCATGTGTTCATGTGTTCATGTGTGCATGTCTGCATGTGTGCATGTGTTCATGTGTGCATGTGTGCATGTGTGTGAACATCCTGTACAGATGGTAAAGTGTGCTTCCTGTCTCATTCTCACAGGTGCTGAGGTATTGTTGGATGGGTGCAGCAGGGAACCTGAGGTCACTGCCACAAATAGTGACCATAATGATACATGTGTAGTGGCACAGGCATGTTTGACAGTGTCTGTTGGTGGCCCACCAGTTGACAGTACACAGCTTTCCACCACATCTATGCGCACATACGTACTGCCATTACATCCCTCAACACCAATGGCCTTAGGTGAGGAACAGCATACAGTAGGCATTGACCAGTAAAGTCTGGTATCTTTGGCACATGCAACCCCACACAGCAGCCATGCCCAGACACCCAGAATGGTACCACATAGGCATATGTCCAGGGGTTCTTGTGGGAGCACCACTGGATGTAATGCCCTTAGTAGGCGTGCCAGCACAGGTCTCACAACCTCAGGTATGTTCCGGGCTGTGATGCAAGCAGAGGCACGTATGGAACAATACACCAGACAGGGACTAAGGGTGCAGAGGGCTCATAAGACTGCGATCAATGACAGTATCCATGACCTTTCCGGTGCCATCCGCAATTATACCGATGTCATTGATAGACGTTGAGGGGAGACACTAGATGTCCTCCGCAATGTTATGTCCATGTGCCAGGACAGTGCATGATGGCAGGGCCATCGACGTGGATGTATGCCAGCAACATCATCAGCTGGCAGTCGTTGCGGATGATACCTAAGTGCCAGCCGCTCCCGTAGTGCCAGTACCAGCCCCAGCAATGTTGTGGCTGGGTTGTCAGTAGACAGTCCGAGATGACCATGTGCACCTGGCTCTGGCCAGTCCCAGCAGGGACATGGGTCTAGTCAACATCCCTCTGCCTTTGACGATAGTACTCAGTCTGGCTTAGTACCCGATACTGTCCGTGTCACCCCTGCCAGGCACAGGTACTGTGTCCGTGGCCGGAGACAGTGATCTGTACAGCCTGGCAGGTCATACAAACTCCCGTATTTGGCAGCCACAAGGGGGTACTGTGTGCGTGCAGACACACACACATACTACCAACACATAGGGCTAACACATGCACACACACATCACATCAACACTTACCCATACTGTACTGTTGTCCCTCACACACACACACACACACACACACACACACACACACACACACATACATGTTGATTGGATGGGTAATTGTTGGGCTCTGGAAAAACAATCACACACCCTGTGCATATGATGAAACTGTGCCACCTCCTGTCATCTGTGACATTGATACAGGAACAGGATAACATGGTGCTGATGCACAGGGTGACCTACTAGCAGTGTAGCAATGTTTGCATGTTGTGAACAGTAAAGTGTAATGATATCCTTGTAGGTGTATCTGAGCAGGCATGATGCATCACAGCACTGATTATCAATTTAGTATTGTTTACACCAGTGTTAATTCCAAACATGGATTGTCCACACATGTGCCAGTTGGCTGATGTGTGTGGTACTGGCAGCATGTGTCAGTGAGTGGATGTTATGTGTGTGATGTGAGCAGTACAGAGTTCAAGGTGTACATTTGTGAACATGGTGGAGGTGCACTGTTTGCATGTATGTGCATGGTGGGCACATGGGAAGGGTGACATGCCCTGTATTACACAGTGTTAATACTTCATATTTCCTATTGGTGTCCAATATGCATGTCACTACACATATGTCACAACATGAGTACACATGTGTGTATGACATGGTATGACACTATGCTGTGGGTGATACTGTTGATATCGGTCATTGGTTAGCATTCTGGTAGTGTACATAACCTCAACAGCCTGATTTTTAACCAATTGTTAGATGATGTCTTGACAACTGATACACAGCTGTAGGATACACAGTAGCATTAGAATTTTTCCGGTATTGTACTATACAAGTTACCAGTGGTAATGACCACCACACATTCCCGTGACCACTCCTGTTTGGCATGTGTCCATCCTAGGTACAAGCAGATACACTAGGGATATGTATGTCCACATCTGGTGATGCATACAGTGGCCTACAAAGCATTCCCCATCTTAGACACTTATCCTCAGCAAGGGTATCATACAGACAGATACCTGTTGACAAACCCATGTTGTGAAGCTATGAGCCAACAATAGCATAGTCATCCACATTTACTACACATAGTATCCTGATAGTACCACATTGGTAGTAGCACACAACATGTAGCAGGGGTACCGGTGTGGACAAACAGCCACATGCGATTTCATCTGTCCTTTAATATCCACATTCCCAAAGCTATGCTGATGTCCCTCAGTGTATCACATAAACAATAAGGGGTCTGTATGCATATCCACGGAGTTGTTGTATACCTACAATGAATGGCCATTATTGACAGACTGTGTTGTGTTTGAACATGTCTGTCATATGCCACAGGCATACACCCACACTCACACTATTCTATAACAACTGTCAAGTGTGTGTGCGACACAGATGACCTAGGGCACAGCTCACTACAGTGGCTGGACTTGTCACATACATACATATGTGAGCTACAGTCCAAGAAGTAGCAGCAACAACTGTCAATGATAACAGATGTAGCCGTGTTGACAGCAGGCTTCACACTTATGAAGTGAATGAGGTCACATGTACATATATGTCACACAGTTACCAATTTAGGTCACATGTACATATGTGCATTTGCCACACAGATACCTGAAGTGTGCAATGCACATACTGTTGTTTTACTGATATGTCATACAGTAGTAAAAGCAAAACCCGCAACACATTGCTCAACAGTGTCACACACACACACTCAGCAATTGCAGGATTCAAACTCCTACCTACCTATATCATGATACTAAACAGATATGCATTACCACAACATGCCATATGCTTTACTGGGAGTTTTTTTTCCACTGCTGTATTTGTGGGATACTGACATCATCAAACCGGCCAAAGGGGAATTCACCTCTTTCAATGTGTTTTCACAGTCTCCAGAAAGGCCACTCTTCTCATAGGATTAGACACACATACACCCCCACACACACAGCAATTGCAGAATTCAAGCCCCTACCTAACTATATTATGATACTAAAGAGGAATGCATTACCATGATACGCTATATGCTTTACTGAGGGTTTTCATTTTCACTGCTGTATTTGTGGGATACTGACATCATCAGACTTGGCAAAGAGGTACTCAGCTCTTCTAATGTGTTTTCACAGTCTCCAAAAAGGCCACTTTTCTCACAGGGAATTTCATACACACACAGCATTTGTAGGATTCAAACCCCTACTTAACTATGTCATGACACTAGGGAGATACGCATTAACACGACACGCTATATGCTTTACTGGGAACATTCATTTCCAAAGCTGTATTTGTGGGATACCGACATCATCACACTTGGCAAAGAGGAATTCACCTCTTCTAATGTGTTTTCACATTCTCCAAAAAGACCTCTCCTCTGAAAAGGAATCTTACATATACACTCAGCATTTGCAGGATTCAAACCCCTCCCTAACTATGTTATGACATTAGGGAGATACGCATTAACATGACGCACTATATGCTTTTTTGGGAACATTTGTTTCCAAAGCTGTATTTCTGGGATACTGACATCATCACACTTGGCAAAGAGGAATTCACCTCTCCTAATGTGTTTTCACAGTCTCCAAAAAGGCCACTGCTCTCAAAGGGGAATCACACACATGCATACATACACAGTCAGCAATTGCTGGATTCAAACACCTAGCTAACAATGTTTTGATACTAGTGAAATACACATTAACACAACACACTATATGCTTTACTGGGTGTTTTAATCTTAACTGCTGTATTTGTTGGATACTGACATCATCAGACTGGCAAAGAGGTGTTCACTTCTTTTAATGTGTTGTCAAAGTCTACAAAAAGGCCACTCCTCCCAAAGGGAATCACACACACACACACACACACACAGATTTCAAACCCCTACCTAACTATGTTAAGATACTAGAGAGATACACATTAACACGACATGCTATATGCTTTACTGTGTGGTTTCTATTCTCCTGCTATATTTGTAGGATGCTGACATCATCAGACTGGACATGGTAATGTGTGTGCACTTAGTTTTATGCAATCCCAGGAATGAACCTTGTGGGTCAGCAGGTGTGAACAGATTGAACAAATATCCACAATTCATAGCTTGTGTGATCTATCTGTGGACAAATTTCCATTCCTTCATATGACAATATGGGTCTACTTTATTTGCCCAAACTTTCATTTGCCCGACACCCATTTGCCCAACCCCATTTGACCGGAATGTCATTTGACCGACAGTTCATTTGACTGACAAGTATTATTGGCAAGAAAATGGGATATGCCTCCTTCCCCACTGCAGTGTGACCCTGGAGTTAGAATATATACTTAGGGGGGTGGGGGGCACAACCCCCTACAATGGGGGGTGAAGCCCCCCACTTAATTTCATATTATAATGTTTTGTTTTGCTTTAATATTGCTTAGTAACACAAAAGTAAGCCAGGGGCTTCACCCCCCCACACCCCCAAGTCTTTGTGGGACGTGTGTTGCCCCTTTCAGTGATGTATATCCTGGATGGCTGCCTTGAAAACAATCTAGCAGGTTTGGGGAACATGATCTGCTCATTAACATACCAAAGACATTTGGGTTGTGTGTTTGTTGGATTACAATAGCTCTGTTCCTGACTGCAATCATGATGGACTCCATGGCCTAGCAGTTCAGACTTCATAGGCTTATAGGACTATAGTTCCCATGGTCTGTTGTGCACCAACACTTGTGGGGTGTGCCACATGTTGCTGTAACACATTCAACAGTGTAAGATCCTGTAGAGAGTGTGAGGCTCAACAGACTGCTCAGGTGCAGGGTCTGTTTCTTCTGTTGTTCAGTTATGGCACATATGGGGAAACAATGTTATCCACATGATGGGATTCATTTGGCTTTGGGAGGAGCAGTTTACACATTCAACGTGTGATATCTCCTGGTATGATAGGGCCTTTTGTCACTGGGAGGTGGGTATGTATGTATGGGCCTGTCTGACAGGATGTCGAAATTGTCAGTCAGGTATAGTTGACCCTGACTCAGGACATATATGACTGTATATTGCTATTTCTGACATAGCTGAAGGAGGTGTAATGGTTCTGTCTGTACTCCTTCGCAGATAATCTTTCCAAAGCAACGACAAACCTGAACACTAAACCCATTATACTCTTTTACACACTTAACACACTACTGATCCTTTGTGATCAGTCAACAGTGTATGTCATCATTATATCCTGGCATATCCAAAGGTCAGTTTTGTGGGTACTCTCCAGTCCAGCTGGTGCAGATTGGAATTTTGATGCATTGTTACAACTGCCTTATGTACACAGAGAACCCTGTCCTCCTACCAACAAACTCAGATATATCTGAGAGATGCAACTGTATAGACAAACAGGAGGCTGTGATCTCCCAAGCCATTGCTGGCACAGTATATCAGGTGGTGAAGGTAACCACACACACCACAAATCCAGTCTCACATGGACCCATACCTCTCAACCTGGAAGCATCAAAAATCTTGACAAAGCCTATGAAAAATAGGTACAAATCTGTACACTGATTAACATAAAATTTGCATACATAATTATGTAACCACACCCACTCCAATGGAATTGTGGGATACCAACTTTCAAACGCAAATTGAAGAACAGACAACCAAAATATGTTCCCACTTCCCCTGCAGCCATTCCAATGCCCTATTACCTTTCTATTTTATCCCATTTGCCATAAACACTAATGTGCATATACTGCTTTGCTTCTACAATGATTACTTGGGTTGGATTTTATTTTTACATTTTACAGCACTATCAATGCACAAACACTAACATACATCTGCTAAACAAAACAATACTGTCTCACAACAAAAACAGACTTAGCATTAAAAGTTATCTGCCAAAGGCTGTATACATCTCTGTCCATTGGGAATTGGAAGTGAGGTAACTATGGCGACTGATGCAGCATGAGCAGTGCCAAAGGGCACAGGATTATTATGAAAGCAAACAGGCAGAGCAGCTAAAGCCACTGTGTAATGGTTACTGAAATTTTATAATGCATGCTACCTAGATCTCTAATTCTACACTTAGTTAAGGGATGTCCCCTGAGATACTATAGAGAATGTGATACAAAAATATTTTCCAGTTAAAACTACCTGTCTCCTGTCACACGTTTTGTTTGGGTCTTCATGGTTCAGTATGCTATTGAATTATATGTTAGAATTAGTGCAATCAACTTGAAGTTGTATTGTGTATGGCAGGCACCGACATAACTGCTTTAACATCAAAATGAAAATGCACTCTGATAAATCCTCAAACAGATATGTAGATATTGCTGTTATTTCTGCTACTGCCTCAACATACCTCTGTTTTTCAAATGTTCCTGGGCTTTTTGCTTGTAGCATATGAATATGCACTTACTTGCAACAATAAACATAACATAACAACGCTGAACCTTAATATGTCTGGACAAAAAGGCACCTTTAATTGTTCAAAAAGCAGCAGTATATGACCCAGACTTGATGGAAGCAACTACAAGAAAGAACTTCAGTAACATGAACAGAATCTAAATGTTTTAAACAGTTTTCAAGAAGAAGTTAATCCCAACCAAGCCATGCCTTCTGTAAGATGTTCACCATTTACTTGACCAACCAAGGACATTAACCACAAACAAAATAATTTAAACTTTCATATGGCTACATGAAGGCCAAGCAATATTCAGTTTAATTCACACAGTTGCTAACCTTGAGAGTTGCTGACCAAATAGATGAGTGCGACAGCAAAATCAGTGGACAACATGACTGTCCGATTAATCGTATAAAACACGTACAATGAAAGGCAGCATTCAAATGAAATTTGCACTTGTACTGAACGTCCATTTGTTCCTAAAAATACTGTACTGAATGTCCACCTGTTCCTTAACAAAACAAACATGTTTCCTCCATCATTCTGAGCGCTATATTTACAGATTTCTGTAATTTTAAAAATGCTTTTAACGATGGTCACCCCCTTACTAATTTCAAATCTTGTTAAAATTGCACTCCATCATAATTGGCACTACACAAACACCATTACAATGCGTCACTAGTCTCAGGTCCGTTTACCGGCATCTGAATTAAAGGTTTGCACAATTTGTGTGTGCAGCAGTCTTAACGTATGACTGCACCAGATTTATAAAAGTTCTCTAATACTGTTAATTGGCATAAGTAAGCCAAGAAATTCAGATACGGTCATATGAAACACATGCCAGTATAGCAGCATTTGCAACATTGGATTTGTGTCACACTTGGCAAAAGAATAACTAGCCTCCTTTAAAAGTGCAGAGCTTTTGTCAGAAGTAACTGCTTCTCAAGCTGGTGCATGATACATCTTGGGGATGTCTGTTTCATTCCTCTTCTAAATCAAGGATTTCAACTGACAAGACATGAGTGCTACAGAGCTCCTCTGGCTCGTAACAAACGATTTCAAAATTAGTGATTTTGGAACAGTTTTGGCTCCAGTACTCGATAACATACCACTGTGAGCAAAGAATGAGCAGGGCCATTAATGACAACCCAGTGAGCGTCAGCGTTCAAAGAAAACTACACTACACAGCTTTATACATTTAAATGCAAAAATGGGGCCGTCTGGAATGGAGCCAACCTCTGTCACACCATTATGCATGAGTTCTGTTGCAAAAAGCAAGAGCTACAGAAGTAGCCCAGGCTGGCAGCTGTAAACACCAACTATACTAAAATGCAAATACTCTTTTTACACGGAAGAAACAGAATGCCCAAAATAAGATTCACTTAATCCTTTGACTGCCCTTTCGCAGCCAAAATAAAACATGTTTGATGTTTTCCACCGTTATCAGACAGAGCAGTACCCAGGTCCACTTCTTGTCACTTGCAAACCCTCCCTGGTTGAATCTTTCAGACGAGTTCCCAACTTCACGCTCGCAGAAGCCGAGCCAAGCCACAACCAGAATTCCCGCTCGCAGATAATTTGAACAGTAACAGTTGGTAGCGAATGTGAGCCCTTCAGCTCAATTCCAACAGGTTAGTAGCGCCGATGGAGCTGGCGTCATCATCGCCAAGTGATGGCGGTCGGCTCAAAAGGGAAAAACATAATTAAAAAAAAGAAAAAAATCGGAAATGAAGGGGTGCCACTCGGGAATCGTGGCACCCCATTTTTGGACCCCAAAACTCGGTAAAAACCGAGTAATTCGGGACGGTTGGGAGGTGTGCATGGACCTATGATGACAGCAAACCAAATACATTACCACACAAACACATACTCGGAGCATCTAAATGTACTCTGCCTAAGCAGCAGAGACATCCAAAGCAGACACCCAAACAACTCCTAACCCACAACTATACACACATATCACATAGTTCCCAAAGTCAGTGTGCCACACAGTCACTTCCCTTAGGCCTACACAACACACCTAATACACTTGTAATAGGTGACTGTAATTGTCGGTCACACTGACATCCCACTCACCAGGCTGAACAAGGAGAAGATCACTTTGTGCTGTCTGTCGGGTGCCAGGATCTGCCACATGACACATGCACTCATCTCAGTCCAATGCAAGTACAAGTATGGCTCCATCATTGACCATGCTGGTGTGTAAACCCTCAGATGTTCCTCCCTGGACTACATGACAAGAGACATAGAGGAGCTCTCTGATCATGTAGCCCAGGCCAGTATGACCCTGACCTTGTGTAGCATCTTACTCTCACCAAGAATTATGTCACAGTATACAGACTAACTGATCATTTTTAACAGTTGGCTAACATATTGGTGTCATTCAAAGGGGATCCAGTGTCTGTCAGCCTGGAATTACATGCTCTACATGCCACGTAGATTCGCTATGGACGCCATGCACCTGTCACCCCTAGGCTTTCACAGACTGGCTAAGGCTCTTGCCACACCCATAGTGGCTGTTTGAAGCAAGGCTCTGAAGACAAAAACACCTCCATAGACATTACAGGGTAAAGGAAATGGAGAGTAATGCTGCTCAACAACAGATGTCTAACCCTCAGAATGCATGCACTCAGGACTCACATCAGTATGGAGACTTCGATATATGTGCAGTAACAGACACCTGGTTCAGGCTCCCAAAAGCACACCAGCACTACCAGGTTTTACTTCATACCATGCTTTTCAGACACAAGACTCAGACCGGCCGACAACAATAGGGGGTGTATCCATATACATCATACATACACACACCTCCGCGTTGTTAGCACTGCACAAAGCATCGGAGAATGTACATGTGCAACTGACAGTGGGCCAAACTGCATTTCAGTTTGTAGACTTCTACAGACCACAATCCCAAACTCGGGAACAACACTCGGTATTCCTGGGAACACTGGGGAATGTGAAGGTCTCTCCAAACACCATTATATTGTGTGACTTCAAATACACAAACATTAACTGGGAATACTACTCAAGCACCAACACACTCGCACAACAGTTGCTAGGATTTATAGACTCAAATGCTATGGCAGAACTGGTCACCACAACCACAGGGAGATAAAACATGTGGGACCTGATCATCACCAACATGGGGACTCTATGTTCCACACCAGAGGTATACCCCTCATTGTTAAGGTCAGACCATACATTCATCTCACTGGACATACATATCCCATACATACACACATCCTAGGTGATCTCAGTGAAGTACTTCTCATAAGTAAACGTCACACTTAAACAAACTGAGGTGGTACCCGCAAAGACCCTGGGACAGTGTTAATTATGGCTCAGACCACTTAATCCTTTACAAACCCATTCTATGGACAACTACTGGAATGCATGGAACGTGCTATCCCAGATAACTACAAGACTCACTCCTCCAAAGACAGGGGACCTGTCTGGTGGACCACGGCCATTAATAAGCTATACAAGGACAGGAGGAGGCTACTACATGATAGAGCACAATCCCAATCAGGAAGGCATCTCTGATCAGTACTATGGAATAGCTACAATCACTTGTTGATTCATCTAAGGGACACTTCTAATGGACACTTGCAACAGACACTATGGACAATCACAAGGCCTTCTTTAGTTATATCAGGGACCTGGGTGGGAACTCACAGATATGCTGTGAGTTACTGCATAATGACAAAACATACAGTGAACCCACTGACATTGCAAAACATCCTGGCAAACTGGTTCAGTGGAAATGTTTCCCCCACATACCCCCTGCGGTGCACATGTCCATCCCAACAGGGTGTAGCCTCCCTGACATCACAGATGAACAGGTGAGTGCTGCCCTCTCCATAGCAGATAACACAGCATCAATGGGACCAGACATTGTCCTGGCCTGTGGCTTACATGAGATTCATGACGAACTTCACACTCACATTATGTCACTGTTCAACATCAGAGTTACTACAGGATATGTACCCAAGGAATGGCATACAGCAACAGTGTTCCCGCTCCACAGTGGTGGTGCCACAACGGACCCTGGACAATATCGCACTATATGCCTAACTATCCTGGTCTGCTAAGCTATGGAGCGTATCATCATGGAACACATACACATAGACATTGTGAACCTACAGACACTGGATCCTACACAATTTGGCTTTGTTGTGGGCAGATCTTGCCTCTTGCACCTGTTTGATGTCTTTAAACAGTTAACAGGTCCATAGACATACACAGGGTTGTCCACACAGACTACCTGGAGCTTGCACAACAGCTCAACACAATACCCCACTCTTCCATTATACATAACCTCACCGGCTTCAATATCTACACATATGTCACAAGATGGATTGCTGACTGGATCATGGATAGCAACCACATGGTCAGTATTGCAGGTGCCATGTCTGACTATACACCAGTTACACGTGGCATCCCACAGGGCTCAGTCCTGGGACCTCTCTTGTTCCGTATATATTTCTCTGACGTACTGGCTAACACAGGAGAAATATGGGGCACCATGTTCGCAGATGACTGCAAACTGTGTGCCATAATCGACTCCCCAGCTGGCATAAGCATCCTCAAAAAGGGTCTCACAGAGATGGATAACTGGTGCCAGAGCCATGGCCTACAGCTACCTTCCATTAGATGCATAGTCATCACCTTTGGTAATAACAATGTGCCCACACATTACCACATAGGTGATGATACATCATGTACAGTGTGTGTAATTTGTGATTTGGAGACATGAATAGTTAGTACTCTCGCCTTTGACATTCACGTTGCCAATGTTATTGGACGCACCTTCTATATAGCCCACCTTATCCCATAGGGTTTTACATCTAGATCAGGTGGGGTCATTATGCCCCTATACTCATCAGGCCCATGCTTGGATACAATGCCCCATTTCGGATGTACCTTACCCAACACCTGCAGCAACTGTAATGTCCACAAATGTACCTAAACAAGTGGATCTGGGGACTCACACAGATGGTATGCGCAGTTTGGCTATGGTGACCCCAGCTCTTCTCAGTTGCTTACTGCCTACTTGGATGCGATCTGTGCCTGTTGTCTGAAGTCATGTCCATCACAGCATCAATGGACAGGCTCCACCTCAGGATATCAAAGTCCCTTACAGCTACACGCTCCAAGGATGGGAATGTCAGCACTGATATTAATAGGACATGCTGGAGGGGCAGATTCCCATCCCAGAGGCTGCACTCACTCTGGAATGAGATCCCAGTCCCACATACGCAGAGACCCCCCACTGACCACCTACTGGTGACATCTTGACAGGTGGATGGGTGATCGTATATTTAGCCCTGGCATATGTTCTGGGTCCCTGCTAGACAGAGGCAGAATAAAATGAACATATGTGGAATATCTTGTGCGACCTACTATTCACAGGCACAGTCTACTAATCTAGCAGGGTTGCAAAAGCCAAAAACACTGTGGCTAGGCTTATACATGCCCTAGGGCAGATAGCCTAGTGTCAACCTCTGAACCTATGATAATGTTCGGGATGCACATTGTTCATTGATGGTACTGATTGCAGGTTTTGTTTCTTCTTTGCTTTCCCACATTCTATGAACAACCTAAGTATCTGCATAACATATTTGATTATGACAGGGTTTCACTATATTATATATGTGTCTGTTGTCATGTAACTGTGTGCACATGGCGGATTAGTGAATAGTGTGAGGTGCCTGGGTTGACACATGCAACTGACGGATATGTTTGGCCCACTGTTGTACTCAGACATGGCCTAAGTGTGTGAGCATGCCCAGTTCGGCCTTTCAGTGTTTTGTTGCCTGACATTTGTCTCATTTATTCAAGTGTGTGAGCATACCCAGTGTGACCTTTCAGTATGTTGCTGTCTGAGGTCCACTACATTTGTTGATGTGTGTGAACATTGCCAATATTAACATTTATAATATATGTGTGTTGAATATTAGGTTCTATTCTTACTGCAGGCCTCACCTTTGTGTCTTAACTCGACAGGGATTATGCTATTCCTGCAAGGTTTCCATGAGATACTTTGCATAGACTTATCAACATTTTTTCATACAAGCTGACCATTGACATACTTTCATGGTTTAGTGGTTCTGTACTATGACTACAATGCACTGTATTCTGGGTTTGAGAACTGTCACTGCTTCATATTTTCATACATGGCAGAACAGACTGCTTCAAGAAAAGTGAAGCAAATATGAACATGTTTGCCTGCTTTTGCTGAACTATGCCCAAATTTGACCAGACTTGCACAACATTGCTCAATGTTGACCAACATTGCTGAACAGTGCCCAATATTGCTCAACATTGCCTGAAGGTGTGCTACTTAGTGTGTGCAATTTTGTTTACATATACTAAATAGTGGTGAGACCTGTTTAGCACTGCTTTATATTGCTTAACACATAGCAATCATGCCTCAGGTGGTGTGCAGGGCTGCCTATGTCAGATGCACATTTTACACTCCCTATACATGGTTGTTAACAGGTAGTGTCAAGTTAGGCATCCCTTTTACTATATGTGCGAGTCGGAGAGAGGTATAATTTCTAGGGTTCCTACTGAGCCAGTGTATATGCTATGCGTTGCCTCTTTGCCAAGGCCAAAGCATACTGGGCACGCCTCCTTCTGCCTACTGGGGCAGGCTCAGGTTGTTCCTCCTCCGAGTCATGCTCTGCCTGTGATGGCCTTGGCAATGGTGGGTGGCTGTTTGGCCTGGGCCTATGCTGCTCCTGCTTCAGCTGTTTTTGCAGGATCATATTGTGTAGCATAGCACATACCATGACTATTTGGGTACAAGTAGTTGGTGAGTACTGCAAAGCTCCACCAAATGTGTCCAGGCACCGGAACCGTGACTTCAGCAGCCCAAACACACGCTCGATTACATTTTGTGTTTGTGCGTGTGCCTCATTATGACATTCCTGTTCAGGTGTGTGTGCATTTCTGATGGGTGTCATCAGCCATGGCTCAAGTGCATATCCAGCATCCCCCACTAGGTGACCATGAGGGATGTCCCCATTGGCAAATGTCCGGTAGAGCTGTGTCAGATGCCAGATATGGTAGTCATGGTAGCTTCCAGGGCAGCAAGCACACACATTCATTATTATGCCCTGGGCATCACACACAACCTGGCAGTTGATGGGGGGGTAACCCTTGAGGTTATAGTAGACCCTACCCCGCTCACCAGCTAGTGCTTTGATGTGAATGTGCGTGCAGTCTATTGCACCCACTACCTCAGGGTATTCCGCTATTTGCTGGGAGAGACGCATATTGCTGGCCAATACCTCACAGGAGTTGGGGAAATATACATGATCACTGACATGTGCTGACATGGCATTCAGGAACTGGTGCAGTACCCTGGATGCTGATGCCTGTGAAATCCCCATCATATCGCCAGTTGGTCTCTGGAAGGTACCTGTTGCTAGCATTCTTAGGCCAACACATACCTTGGTTTCCACTGGGATGGGTTCCCCTCTGTTGGTTCTGTGTGTGAGGCATGGCCTGCACAGCTCAACAATTTGCTGCATGAGGTCTCTGTCCACTCTGTAGTGCTCCGCTATCTCCAGCTCATGTAGCCCCTGGTAGGTTACCCTGGGCCTGTACACTCTTCTCTGTCTCCTCACTGTGGGTTGCTCAGCAGCATTCACATTGTCACCACCCTCAGCATGTTGCATATGTCACCTTATAACAGCAATGGCAGCCCCTAACATTTCTTTGTCTCAGTAAAGCTTTTTCAGTTTTCACTTCTATTAGCTTACTGCAGTGTTGCAGTGTCTCTGAGAAAAACATACTGGAAAGCTGGTTGCTGAGTTTTAAGTGCTGGGCTGGGCTGGGCTAGTGTACTGCCTGTGTAATTGCCTGAGTCTGATTGTTTTCACTTGCTAGCTCTGCTAGTACTCCCTGGTTAACTTCCTACTATTTGTTGTGCTTACTTTTTTCTTTCTGTTTCCTCAGGGGGGCAGCGCTGCGCACACCAGCTCACACGCACGCACACATGCTTACATGGGCTACAACTTGCTTATTCTTGCTAACACACATGCACACAGGCGCAAACGCACTTACATGGGTTTCAACATCCGCACACTTGCTTACTCCAGCTTAAACGCGTGCACACAGGCCCACACGCGTGCACACAGGCTTACTCGGGTTTACAGGTGCGCACACCCACGCATACACGTTGCAGGAATTTCTACAAGAAACTTTGGTATTGTTCACGGCATACACCTTCAATTTCTTGCCTTTAGCTAGGGTACCTGTTGACACACCTCTTCCAGTGATTAGTATCTGACAGCAGACACATGCCATTCTACTCCAGTGAGCTTCACTTCTCTCAGACATACCCTCCTTATGATGTCACCTATCTTCTACTCTGTTACACCCCTTATCCTACTCCTACACTCCACTGACTGTGCTCTTTTGCTATGTAAACTTGTGATTCACTATCCTTACCCTCATTTGCATAGGATTGCCTACTAATGCTTGGTTACATCTTTTAGACTGAGCTTCCCCCATTAGCAACCTCTACTCAGTAGCCATGTTGTCTTTGGACTGCCATTCCCTTGCATTGTATATTAGGGATTACTGTAAAATCCACATTTATGCATTTTAGTTACTGGTTTTCCGGTTTTTAGAGCGCACCGCGTTTACGCGGCGCTGCGCTACACTTAAACATCGGCGATCGGGATTAAAAAAAATTATTTTATTTTAAATTTGCATCAGTGCACATTGCCATTGGCCATATTTTTGGCCATTGGCATGCTTCCTTGACTGGATGCATCCTTTTTTTGGAGCTGTCACAGCTCCGTTTTGCTATTTGCAGAACCGTACTCAGTTGTCAACAGAGTACATTTCTGCAAATAACACTACTCTTACTCAGACAGGTTAGGGTTTCCTGAATCGCAATTTTACCTAATTTGCATACTTTTCAGCAGCAAATGAGGTAATTTGCATATCCTAGCCCTGTCCGTGTAAGAGGAGTTTTAGGAGCTTTCTTACACGCCCCTGCCAGCTGTTCCTGGATCGCTTGGCAGACATGTTGGCTGCATGGAGTCTTACAAGTCTTCGTGAATCCGGCCCTAAGTCTTTTTTTTACAGCAACGGACAACACAAGATCTCCATTGCTTTGTAGACACTGTCTCGCTATGTTAAAGGAGTTTAACATAGCGAGACAGCTTTAAAAAAAGTAACTGAGCTCTTCCTTTCTCCGTTGCTTTTTTTAAAGCTGTCTCACTATGTTAAATGGGTTTAACATAGAGAGACAGCTTTAAAAAAAGCAACGGAGATTCTCCGTTGCTTTTTTTAAAGCTGTCTCGCTATGTTAAACTCCTTTAACATACTGAGACACTTTGTAAAAAGCAACGGAGAGCTTGCTTTCTCTGTTGCTTCCACCCACAGCTCTGATGTACTTCCACAGAATACCAGAAAGTTGCAGAAGGGCAGCAAGGAGGCATTATACAATGCCATTATTTAAGAAAATAAGTATTTTTTTTCTTAAATAATGTCATTGTATAATAGCAATAACCCACTTTTGGGTGTGGGTAATGCTGGATTTACCCACGGTTGTCTTTGTTTGGCCACTTGGGCTTCGCCCTCGTGACCAAACCACACCATCCGTGGGTAAATCCAGCATTACCCACACCAAGGCGTGGGTTATTGCTATATTATCATTCAATACAGTATTATCTCATTCCCTCTAATGGAGCTCAGGAAGTTTGCACTGTAACTTCCAGTGGGTGGATCCTAAGCCTTTTCACAGACATAAATTATGTCCTCACATTTCAAACAAATGTTCATATCTCTAGAACAATAAGGATAATTAAAGAAGTATAAGTGGCGAGTCCGTAAGCACCAACTGTTTTTATAGTGGAAGTATTCTTTACATTCTAGGTCTTAAACCAAATTTTAATCAGTCACAGTAAACATAACAATACAATATCTCAGCAACCACTCAAGTTACACACATACTGGCAGCAATATTTTATTTATCTATCTGAGAGCTTTCATATGAGGCTAAGGAGTTCTGTATGTTTTTCTTGGTTGTTGCAATATTTAAATAAATGTGAAAATTATATCCATATAAATTAATATCATAAAAACAACAGTTAATATCTATTTACCTGCATTAGACAGAGGACAAATATTAATACAGTTGAGTTTGCTATTGTGTAAACATTTAAAATGAGAGCTTTTAAAACCTTGTACATTGCATGGCTTTGGAATTATTGATGCAAATATGAACAAGCAATGTTTGATGTCGATAGGTCTCAGTAGAAGTTAACTGCAGATGCACCTAGAGGCGTCATTTGGATGTAATGAGATAAATTACTCAATCCCTGCAGTCAATAAACTGTCACTTTTCATCCTGTATTACATTATTCTGCACGTATCGCCTCCACAAATTCCATTTACTTCTGTATGATTTACTCCTTCCCTTTCCTAAAGATTCCTTCTCTAGTACTTTTATCTTGTTTAGAATATTCATACTTTATAATTCCAGCTGATTTTGATTTTCATTTCATCCAGAATTCTTCCATACTGTCCAGAATTCACGCAGACTGCCTTTTCCAGGCAGCATATTGTGCAGAAAAAATAAAATCAATTATCTACAGGGAGCCCATAAACACCCAAGTGCTCTGGATTGTGCGGAACACTCCGCATTTAACATTGACTTAACCCTCTTTTGAACAGTGTGCTTGAAATTCTAAAGTGTAGCACTAGGACCCTGAGTGTGTGAAAATGTATACGTGTATGAGAGAGAGAGAGAGAGAGAGAAAGAGATTGATCATGTTATTATTTTGCACTCACTAAGCAGCTGTTTATTGAGTGTAAAAAAAATAAATTACATCAAAAAAAGTTTGCATGTGCGTATGTCTGTTTATGTTTCTGTCTGCATGCTTGAATGAATGCATGTATAAAAGAAGAGACTGTGTGTGAGAGAGATAGAGAGACAGAGTGAGAGCATCAAGCGATCATGTGTGAGTGAATGCGTGTTTGAAAGCAGAAGAGACTGTGTGAGCGAGAAATCAAGACAGAGTGAGATAAAAACAGAAGAGACTGCGTGTAAAAGAGAGTGAGAGTGAGTGATGAGTGAGAGTGAGAGAGCGATCCTCTGGCAGCAGTTAAGAGGTACACATACCTCTCAATCAGGTACAGTAAGACATCAGGACAAAGCTATAAATAATGGGGGGAGAAAGTACCAAAAAATAGGGACACTTTTTTAATGCTGCTCTTACAAACTTAGCAAGTAGATAGAACAACAGGTTGTACATTAGCATGAATTTTCTGCACTATATTAAGTCTGTCAGTATTTTCTGACTATAATCCTCAATGATTTGCTAGAAAACCACAATTTTATGAGAAATAGACCAAAAATATGAGGCGTAAATCTATGCAGTTGAGAGTTATGGATTTGTGTACTTCTCTTAGTTCAAGGTATCTGAATAAGCCTAAAATTAACAGGAGATAAAGGCTGTAAATAAGGAACATATTTTAAATGATTTTTGTTCTGAAGTGTGTGTGTGTGTGTGTGTGTGTGTGTGTGTGTGTGTGTGTGTGTGTGTGTGTGTGTGTGTGTGTGTGTGTGTGTGTGTGTGTGTGTGAGAGACAAAGAGAGAAAGAGGGAGATCAACCAGTGGCGGCAGCAGTGAAGAGGTTTGCATACCTCTGGAATTTTCAGCTGAAAAAATCTGGATAAAGCCTAAAATAAAGGGGGAACAACTGCTCAAAAATAGGAGCAGATTTTAATTATTGCTCTTCTAAAATTACAAACTTGTTTAAGTAAAAGGATTTATGTTAGCATGAATTTTCTGCTGGTGTGCCTTCTGTGCAGAGTCTGCATGTCCTCCCTGTGGTCGCGTGGGTTTCCTCCGGGTGCTCCAGTTTCCTCCCACATCCCAAAGACATGCTGCAGGTGGATTGGACACTCTTAAAAATTATTCCTAGGTGTGAGTGCATGTGTATGTGTGCCTTCTATGGAAGGTTGGGTGCTGGGCTGGCAACTCAACACTGTAAAACTCCACTGCCAATCATGAGCGGACAGGTGATCCTCTGTGGCGACTCCTAACCGGGAAAAGCCAAAAGAAGAAGTTAGCATGAATTTTCTGAAGGAAATAAAAGTCTGAAACTCAAATGTATGTCATTATTTATTAACTTCAGTCTACAGTGATTGGCAACAAACCAAACATTTTAGGAGTAAGGGACCAAAAAATAAATACCTGGATATTTTTTAAAGCATTATATTTCAGATGCAAAATGCTTCCTCTAACCCATTTATGTATACTACAGCAAGTTTGAGACATTAGGCAGAGGAACTATTTTACATCAAAAATATATAAAAAATTAATACAGTAATAAAAAAATAAATAAGTAAGCACAACCGTTTTACAGGCAACCCATTCTCTAAGTGCAATAATGCCCCTCAGGGCATACGTATAATCACACACACACAGATAACACATAGATGTGTGTGTGTGTGTGTGTGTGTGTGTGTGTGTGTGTGTGTGTGTGTGTGTGTGTGTGTGTGTGTGTGTGTGCACACAAAGAGATGCAGAGGCAAAGAGACAGCGTCTGTCACATTCACTGAAACTCAGATGAGCACATAAAAAGACACATACATACATAGACAGGAAGACAGACCAATACACATATTATATATATATATATATATATATATATATATATATATATATATATATATATATATATATATATATATTATAAATACCTCTCTTTGCACACACACACACACACACACACACAAAATGTATGTGTGTATATAGTTTTTCAGATTTTCACATGCAACAGATGAGTGTGTTGAAGTGTTTGACAGATGACTGTATATACTGGCAGAAAATTGTGGGTCTTAACAGCTCTAAGATGAACAAACCAGTCTAGGTTTTGCCTCTCTGTTTTACCTAAGGTATCCATAACAGAGTTGTAGGTGGTGTCACGGATGTGGTTTACTTCACTTCGATACATACTGATTTGTGGGTAGTCCTTGAGGGCTTGAAATGCTCCCATAAGTCTGACATTGACATCCTAGCAGTGTTGATATGAGGGTGTGCTTTCTGCTTTGAGCAATGGATTCATTTGAGCTGGAGATGCACCTTGCTGCCAAACAGAGAGTGATTGGTGCCATAGTCAGCACTGTGATGGCTGCGAGTAACAATGACTCAGTTTAACAGGCATTTTTTAGTGATGACAATATCCAGCTGGTGCCAGTGATGGGACCTTGGGTGTCGCCAGGATATTGTATGGTTAGGTTTGGTAGCAAAGAATCTATTAGTCATGCAGAGATTTTATTCACATGCTTGTTTGTCCTGCTCTTCAAAAGGCACTTGTAATGGCTTGGTCATGTCAGCCATATGTGGGATGGTCAACTCCCCAAAGACCTTCTGCATGGCAGGCTACCCACCAGCTAAAGACCCATAGGAAGGCCCATTTTACTCTTCAAAGATGTCTGCAAGCATGACACAAAGGCAGGCAACATCAGTCCAACAGGCTGTGAAGCCATACCATAGCTGCAGACCGCATCACCTGGAGATTGGCTGTCAAGACAAGTAGCCAGATGAGTGAGAAGAAGAGAGAGAAGCTGTGGGAGAAGAAGTGAGAACCCAGATGGCAGCGGACAGCTTCGGTACTTACACAGCCAGGCATCAAGTATACCTGCACAAACTGTAACAGATCCCGCCAGTCAAAAATCAGATCAGACTTTACAGCCACAGCAGGCACTGCTTTTCAACAATCGACTGATTTTGTGATGCAAAGTTCATTGTCTCTCGAGACAGAGAAAGGTCATTCAATATGAACAAATAAGGGACAGGATTGTGATTGGGCTGGATGATGAATTGTCTCAAAAGTTAGATAGTCATGGAGGCTATGTAGTTTGCATGTCGAGTACCAAAATTACACATTTTGGTTTCACATAAATGTCCAGATTTTTTGAAATTAAAAGCTGGTAACCCTACTAATAGGATTAAACTTAGTAAGGACTTACTATACCAAGGTAATTCAAATCTTATGCTCCAGGTCAAAACATTTCCTTAGTTACAACCACTTTCTCTGTAACATTTAATATATAAGCTATAGCATACTCTATGACATACAAAGTCTCTTAGAAAAAAAATCAAATAAATCACATTACGCGTCTCCCACAGCTGAACCAGAAACTTCTCAAAACTTAATGCAAGTATAAATAAATGTGTCAATGAATTCTCACTACTAGATCAAACAACACAAAGAATAAAAGAAGAAATAATATACTTGGCATACTTAGAAATGTATTAAGATTGTACTTCATAAAAAATAAATAAATAAATAAAACAAGCAGAGGTTTTCCATACCCACCTTGAACTAATCACTCTTAAACTAGAACTGATCTTTGAGCAGCCAAAACAAATACAAGGATGACTTTGAAATGCAAACAAATGGATGCACATACCAATCATTTCTTGGATAACCAAAAATAACAGCAACAAGCTGGAACACACTTACACCATTTACAAGTACCATGACATTCTAATGCACCTTATTTGACACGACCAATCCCAAATGCAAAAGTGTGTAAAGTATTCCACAGGGAGTGTCTCATTAAATATGGAATTAGTATTAAAACAGAGAGCACTTTAAAGTGAATCTAAAGTGATTGCAAATATAAAAAACTAAAATTATTTTTTTCATGGGGCAAACTCCCTTGCCCCCCTCACGCCCTGTTAATTTTATATATAGATTTATTATATTTATATATATATATATATATATATATATATATATATATATATATATATATATATATGGGTCTACTTTCTATCACCGAACTTCCGATTCACCGACACACAAGTTACCGACCCCAAACAACCGAAAACACACAACACCAACAACTCAAAAAACCGAACACCACTACACCGACACAAAAAACGTCAACTACACATTGCACACAATAACATATCCACTAACCTTAACCTAAACCCTAACCCTAACGTCCGACACTACTGCACACTTACCCAACCTGCACCCTAACCCTAACTCACTTAACCCACCCCTAAACCTCAACACCGTCACTATCGCACACTTACCCTAACTGCACCCTAACCCTAACTCACTTAACCCACCCTAAAACATTCAGCCCGTCACTATCGCACACTCACTCCACCCACATTCTAACCCTGACACACTTAACCCTTCCCTACACTGCTCTACGTCACTTCCACACACTTACCTCACCGGAACCCTTAGTCCGACACTACCGCACACTCACCTTTCCCACACCCTAACCTAAAATCCCTCACTATCGTACACTTACCTGTCCGCTCCCCAATCCTAAATCTTTCACTTTCGCACACTTACGGATCACTCACACGCTGCCGTGTCGGTCTCTCAGCTGTCGGGATATCGCATTTTCGGTAACCTACCTGTTCGGTCATTCCGTCTCGGTCTTCCGGGTGTCGGTGACGTGGTGCTTCGGTTATTCGATGTAGACCCATATATATATATATATATATATATATATATATATATATATATATATATATATTTACTAATATATATATATATATATATATATATATATATATATATATATATAAAACTATATCTATATCTATATATATCTATATAAACTCCAAGATTGCACAACTGCAGAGTAAGGGCAAATTTCCTTATCCCAAAACAATACAATCCTATATCAACAGCTTCACCTTTTCTACAGCAGAAAAAAGTATTCTCTCATGAGTGCTCGCTGTTTCAAATAGTATCCTGCACATGTTTAACCTGCACTATAATCATTTAATATTCTTGTCATAGCCAACATTTGCACTAATAAAAGTGTTCACTCCTTTTCCTGTCTGGTTACGCTGGTTAGAAAAGCATACCTGAAATTAACTGTATGTCTGCCCTATCTGTGTCAGTCTTCCTCTCTGTTTCTGTCTTCTGTCTCTTTCACACTCACCCCCCCACAACACACACACACACACGCACACACGCACACACGCACACACACACACACACACACACACACACACACACACACACACACACACACACATTCACCAGTGATATAATCACTATATAAATAAAACCTGAATCATCCTCAACCCTACATTTTAACATATACTAGTGTCACTGTATCTCACAAAATAAAAATATAAGAGAAGAAGCATGCTTTATCACGCAGGTCAAGAACTGAGTCTGTGTTATTAAAATCGTTTTGTGTAAGAACCATAACCTTATAATGATATAATTTGTTTCACTAATCCTTAAATTATTTATCAGTTGTATTATTAAATATTATCTGCATTCCTACTTACTGTCAAAGAAATGTATAGCATCCTGATATACTATCCTGACAAACTTCAATACTTGTCATCTTATCACAAGTTGTTTAATTGTAAATATGTGTCCTCCTAGCATATATAACATCTTTATATGTTCGAAAATATTTAAGCACTTTTTGAAGTATTCAAGACTGTTACGGAACTCCATCTATGCATTTCTTTTGCATATGTTTTTCTTGTTATAAGACAGGTCATGTCAGATGTGGGACAGTATGTATCAGTCCAGCTACATATATAGCCACAATAGTATACATTCAAAACACAATAAGGCCGCCCAGATCACTGTAGCTCGAGCAGGAACCAAGTAAGGAAACTACCTTACACAGAAGTCAGTAATAAAATATCCACACCTCGATCCAAGTAAAACACAGGTTTATTAACCAGCAAAGCAACACAGGTTGAGCGCTTTCATCCACACTAAGCAGATTTCTTCAGAACCAATTAGTGCAATTAGCTAGGTGTGTTTTTAAAGCTGATTTGCCAAAAACAATTAACATACAAAATAACATACAAAATACTGCATATCATTCAACCACAGTTACATCAATACTCCTCATTTAAAATACTAACTATTGTACATATAAAACAAAACATGTTATAATGTACACCCTATGTACAAAAATCATGTGAGACTATATAAAAATATATATATATAATATATATATATATATATATATATATATATATATATATTTGGATTTATAACCTATGTAAGAAATATGTGTATGAAAAAACACGTATATGTGTGTAGTGTAATAGTATACATTAATAAATAAATAAATGATGGTTCTAGTGCATGAATTGCCATATCAACTCTGTAGAAAAATGAAGCTCTATACTGTTCATTGGTAAATAACAGGCACACCTTACAGACTGTTATAAGCATAACCAATAACCAGAAGTGAGAATCAAACCCTGTACTTTTTATCTGTCAAATAAATACCTTAACAATTATGCCAATCCTGTCCCTTTTAGATAAACTGGTGCAGTGGTGCAGTAGTTGTGTTATCACCTCACAGCAAAAGGTTCTTCAGTTCGATTATTGGCTGGGTGCCTTCTGTGTGGAGTCTGCATGTCCTGTCTGTGTGGGTTTCCTTCCATGTTACAAACACATACATCTAGAACATTTCTCCCTGGGCCACTGCTGAAAATTGGCTTTGTTTCAAGTCATACTTTCCTGGTAAACAAATAATAATGCAAGTTTGTAAATTTTATTTCCAGATGTAAAAAAGATAATACTAAATGGAATTCTGTTAAAAAAAAGTCATTTCAATGTACAAATAAATAAATATGGCACATTTGACAAGCCCTTTTGTGTGTATCTGTCTGAAAAACAGACTCCTTAAAACCTACTTTATAATTATCTACACTCCAAGGACACATGCAGACAAAGAATGTCTTAGGAAACACTTATATAATCTCCACAGCCACACAATGTCAAATGAGATCATAGGCAGTAACTTGCAACAATATATGTATAAATCTTTTCATTTTCAAGTGTGAAAATTCGCATTTGTATATTATTTCTTCAGTCTTGTCACCTGTGTTGATATCTGACATTTATTTCAATATGAAGATCTGCTACATTGCTATGCTTGACTGATTGCATTATTTAGTCATTTGTGATGAGAATAAGATCATCTCCCAGATTTTTTAACACTTTAGGTCATTAATAAATGATTCCTCTGGCCAAAGAAAAGGGAGACACATAAATTTATCATGATATCCAGACTGTTTGCTACCACCCATCCATGGATTTGTAGAACAATCACGGTTTGGTTAGTTGCATTCCTGAAAGGCTAGCATGAAAAACTGAGACTTTCCCGACAGAGGAAAAAAAATGTCTCACTTTCATCTGATTAACTAAAAAAATGAAATACTGTAAGTGAAATTTATTACAGTGTGAAATAATATTCCATTGTTTTAATTAAAATGGCAAAGAATAAAGAATCAATGAGTGTCGACCAGGTTTTGGAAGGTAACTCAGCAGATAACGCAAAAAAGCATTTATCAGTTCACAAGGGAAAGGTAGAAAGATAAAGCAGACAATTAGCAAGCGCCATTTGTGATGATATCAGCAGCAATCCTCTCACCACTCCAGATGGCATAAAGTGAAGAAGGAAGAAACACTTCAATAAGCTTCTAAATGTGGGAAAAAAAAGAAGCAAAGGATGTACTGTTGCATGCATGTGTCACGATGAAAGAGGAATGAGAACCCATCTTATAAGAAAATCTCCCATAATCTGTACTACTGCCATCACAGCCCATGATGAGAGCCTACCTTTGAAGAGGTATAAAAATGTACTAAGGAAAATAAAGTCAGCAAAAAGTGACACACATAAAATAAATTACAGTAGATACGATGAAGATATTGGGTGCATTAGGGGAGAATGAGTACTGAGCATGCTCATCCTGTTATGGAGAGGGAGGCATATCCCACATGACTAGAAAACAAGCATTCTAGTCTCAGTGTATAGCAATAAAGGGGGCATTCACACTGCTTAAAAGCTGGAAAGCATGAGTGATAAATACATTTGTAGGATAGCAAAAAGTAAGATTGTAGATGAGCATTTCAGATTCATATCAGGATGCAGTACTTGTGAAATGATGTTTGTAGTAAGACAGATAGTGGAGAAGAAACTGGAGTTGAGGAAAGAGTCCAGCTGAGCATTCCCAGATGTGGAGAAAGCATATGATAAGGTGCCAAGAAAGCTTATTTTGCCAGTCCTGCGATGGATGAAAGTTCCAGAAACATTGGTAGAATCTGTGCAAACTATGTACAAAGACCCAATGACACAAGTATGAACAGTATATGGACTCAGAGAGGAGTTCCCTATTTGACTGTATGTGCCAGGGGTATTGTGTCACAGAAAATGCCAAACAAGTTGAAAGGTAAGGTATATAAAACAGTGGTGCAGCCTATGCTTCCATAAGTCATAGAAACTTGACCAGTAAAGGCTGAGGAGACTTGAGGTGATGGAGATAAAATTCCAAATGGGTGGTACAATACATTGTGAGGGACTGCTGAAGAGACAAGGACATCAAAAGTGAAGCCAAAGTAGCCCCAGTCTCAGACAATGTCAAGCAGAACTGGGTAGGAGGGTTCAGCCGCACGTGAAGAAAAAGCAGAAGATAATTTGGTAAAACAGATTTGAGAGACAGAGAAATGAAAGGAAGATGAGACAAGCATATCCAGCCTCTAATACAGATACTGGAAGTTATGGCTGTAGTATATTCACAATGGCTGGTATTTGTGTTTCTTCAGCTTTTTTTATTGTGTCTATTATATGCCATATTTAAATTCCGCATACTATGAGTCATACGGGCAGATCACGTTTTTGTCTCTGAATAAGATTTTCCCAGCAAAAGCATAAATAGAGTTTAAGCCTTTTATTTGGTGACAAATTTGATAATATTCAAAGGGCAAATCATATTAAGAAAAATGGAGAAGAGTCAGCAGAAAATGACACAAAATGTAAAGGATTATGATCGGGTTTTCAGTTATAACCAATTTATGTCTTTGACACAGGGGTGTCAAGAATATAACCTTACGCTCCAAAGGTGAATATTGGCGCCATACCTCAACTTGTTAACACAGGAATTCTGGACAATGCCAAAAGCAATGGGTGTACAAAGGCCCAAAATCAGGGAAAGAAGTTAAATATTGCTCATATAAGCACAGATGATATGAGGAACAGATCAAGGCAAAAATCTGGACATTCTGTGGCAATCTGGAAATATGAGAATTATGTTTGAATCCATGTTAAGAACAGATAGTAAAGGTTATTATTACAGACCCAATCATTATTATTTGTAGTACATGAAACTTTATCTGCTATGTCAACTATGAATTACAGAGGAAAGAATAAAAGAAATAGAAACTGTAGGAGTTCCAAGCATTTTACTGACTCGGAAATGCAGTATAAAATAATCTGGGGGGGGGGGCAGATCAAAATCAGGGACAAATTTTAAATATTGTTCTAATTTACATAAAAAGTGAATAGGGCAACTGATTTCTGCATCAACATGAATATCTGAGGCTCTCTGGTTCGATTCTTGGCTGGGGTGCCTTCTGTGTAGAGTCTGCATATTGTCGCTCTGGTCACGTGGGTTTCCTCCAGGTGCTCGGTTTCTTCCCACATTCCAAAGTCAAGCAGTAGGTGGATTGGACACTAAATTGGCCATAGGTGAGAGTGTGTGTGTGTGACTGAGTGGTGCGAATAATCTACCACAGCAGGGCTAGCCACCCGGTGGTATAAACCTTGGCTCAAGAAGATTGCCACTGCAGAAATGACACTCCAACCACATGTGCAAAATGGGAAAATGGGTTGAAAATGAATGGATGGCTGGATGGATGGATGAATGACCTGAATGGTAAATGGTATGCAACTCTAATATCAGGCATTACTTATTTATTGTAATTCTCAATGATATACCTGAAAATCAAACATTTTATGAGGGAGACAAAATCAGGAAAAGTTGAGAGGTATGGACAGCCGACAAATGAATTCCATGTACCTCTGTAGAACAAATGACTTTAAAAGCTGCTAGATATCTCCTGCCACACTTGCTGTTTGCAAGTGTGACAGATTATGTTCTTCTAACAGCTGTTAAAAGCTGTTTTGACTTCAGATACTTTTATTTGCTGGCTGTTAGCTGTTTGTACTTAGCACAACACCTGTCCTAACAATATTTAGGTGTCCTTAACTAGCTTTTGTTTAGGACTGTTAAGATCAGGGTTTTCTCTAGGCAATCATTTAACAACTCAATCTTTCTGCTAAAAGTGGACCATAATTGAGCATTCTAGTCTTTTAAAGGATCATAAGATGGGCTCCAAACAAGTGATACAGCCTTCTGCAAATAAATTAGGCTGAGTAAGTGTACAATGAAATGTGTGTACAGTAGTACGTGTTCTGTATACTGCATGTAAGATGTCACAGTAGTCTTTATCAACAAACTAAGTAAAACTGATAGATTCCCTGACCACATCTTAGGTGGTTGCACTTATAAAAGAAGTCATAGAGTATGCTGAGAATTCTGATCTCACAACAGTGTTATAACAGTTTATCAAAATTTTACTCGGAAATTCATACAATCGGGTGCTCATAATCGGCAACTTAAAATATAGAAAACTATCTAAAAACTGGAAATGGAGTTTCTGCAGGGGGGCTTCCCCTGCTAATTTTATATACTAACTAACTGCAAGATTGTACTGCATTGGGGAAAAGGACACAGTCCCAGATCCCCACGTTACTGTGACTACTATACAATTATTTAGTTTTCAATATTTTAGTTGTCAATCATGTGGTCTCAACCATATGAATTTCCACAAAGTTAAATTTTAGGTTCATAGGTTAGTACTAAGCTAACTGCCCTTGTGAGCCATTTTTAAGCATAGCCAATTATCCCTTGTGAGACTCAAACCCTACACCTTGTGGTTGTAAGGCAAACACCTTAACCATTAGGCCAAACTCCCAACCCTTTAGTTTTAATAAACTAACAGTAAGTAAAGAATGGAGAGACACAGAGTGATCTGGCTGAAAATGGAGTGAAACAAAGTTGAAATAGAAATATAAGTCTAAGTCAGGCATGCAGTACAGATCTGCTATGAGCAGTTTGTTTATTCAGGGTGACTGTAGTGTTCCAACAGCTGACAGAGTCGTCTTTTGGAATCTTTAAGTATAGCAATGTGTTGATGCTATGGGTAACAATAACTTCCATTAGTTTGTTAGCTGCATCACGTATGAAAATGTTGAAAGATGCACATGCAGTTAACTGTAGCTGTTCCTCTTTTAATGTTGCCAAATCTAGTATTGCTTACTCTTAGAATTTAGTGGCTGACCACACAAGTATTTAAACAGAATTATACAATGACTGGCCATTAACATTCCAAAATGTGCATGCTGATTGGCCAGACCAACCAGCGTGCCCATTGTAAATCCAAGATTATACCATGACCCCCCCCAAAACGTGCACGCTGATTGGCCAGCGTGCACATTGTAAATCGGGTTATACTAATGGAAAAAGGTCCGGTCGCCCGAACTTTTTTCCATTAGTATAACTCTACTTTTAAAACACTGTCTTGCTATGTTAAATGGGTTTAACATAGTGAGACAGCTTTAAAATAAGCAACGGAGATCTCCGTTGCTTATTTTAAAGCTGTCTCGTATGCTAAACCCATTTAACATAGCGAGACAGGTTTTAAAAGCAACAGAGAAAGCAAGATCTCCGTTGCTTTTTACTGTTTCGCTATGTTAAATGGGTTTAACATAGCGAGACAGTTTTAAAATAAGCAACGGACATCTCCGTTGCTTATTTTAAAACTGTCTTGCTATGTTAAACCCATTTAATATAGCGAAAACAGTAAAAAAAAAGCAACGGAGATCTTGCTTTCTCCGTTGCTTTTGCCCACAGCTCTGATGTACTGCGCAGGCGCGCAGTACATCAGAACTGCCGCGGACACCAGACATCTGCAGAAGGGCAGTAAACAGGCATTATACTATGCCATTATTTAAGAAAATGAATAGTTTCTTTTCTTAAATAATGTCATGGTATAATAGCAATAACCACTTCTGGGTGTGGGTAATGCTGTATTTACCCACGGTTGGCTTTGTTTGGTCCCTCAGGCTTCACCCTTGGGACCAAACCACGCCAACCGTGGGTAAACCCAGCATTACCCACACCCAGGCGTGGGTTATTGCTATAATATCACAATGGAAAAAGGTCCAGTCACCCAGACTTTTTTTCTGTTAGTATATTCTTTAAATTTTATTTTTATTTCTTAAAAAAAATGAAAATAAAAATCAGTATTCTGGACTCTGGACATACCAGAGAGGCAGTATGGAATAAATACTAGGGAAATAAGGTACATTATTTAAAACTAAACACACGTACCTGATATCCCTTGTATTTCATCCATGCTGTGTCTCTCCTACCCCTAAACTGCCCTAATGTATTTTTTTTAATTAAAAAAATAATAAAATAAAAAATGGAGCAATGTAGATCTTCTTTTCTCTATTGCTTACTTTCCCTAGCACTGATGTACTGGGTATGTGTGGGAACGCAAGTCCCAAACGCATACGCAGTACATGAGATAAGACTCAAGGAAATGTCCAGCGGCGGATGGACAAGACGTCACTCTTATACAAAGACATTATGACCAAACCACACCAACCATGGGTAAATACAGCATTACCCACACCCAGATGTGGGTTATTGCTACAGTATAAGCCAGTGCAATGCAATTCCATGTCAAAGTATTTTTAGATGGGTAAAGAAATATATCCACTGTCTTAGCCCTGTGGGTAAAGATGACAAAGTATTCAGTTTGTTTTTCACATAATTTAATGTTTCATTTTCACAAAAATGAAATACTGGAATTGTTTAACCTTTACGCATTGGAGAAACAGGAAGTGTAACTGATGGGAAACCAAGGGGAATATACTACACAAGAGTGTTTATTTATGTGTTTGTTCTTTTATGTTTGACTTATGAGCTTGTCAAAGACTGTTTTTCAGACGCTACCCAGACTGTGAAACAATGATATATTTGTCAGTTTTTATAGCTACATCATGTACACAGACCACAAAGTGTAATCAACGTTCCAATTCCAAAAAAGGTATTCAGTAATTACACAATATAAATGAAATGATGCTAACAGTGGAGAAGCTATAATTTATTTAGTAGAATATTGTAAACCACTGTAAAACTATAGAGTGCACGTTAACAGGTATTTACAATATACATTATATTATGCACTTGTTTATTTCTACTTACACATATTGCAATGTGTTGCTATGTCTCACCATGGTTACATACTGCTGAGAGTGCTGATTTCAGAGATTGGCAGAAAGGGCAAAAGAAGTTCAGGCAAGCAGAAGTAATACAGAAACTCATTACAATATGTTGCCACTACCGCAGCAGGCAGGAGGTGCTCAATTGTAACATATTTTGTTTTGTATTGCTTAGCTTGAGGTTGAGAATAAGGTACGATTTAATACAGCATGAAAGTACAACCTCAATCATTACCTTGCTGATGTTGGTTACTATTGTATTACTGCAAAATATTACTTTTCATCTTTTCTGATATAGAGGTTCATGGGTTCATACTGAGTATATGGCTGAAGGGTGATTAGAAAGCTGAGCTGTAACATATTTGTAGGAACGTGTATGCAACAATATTCCCGTAAATATCTGACTTACATCTGTAGTTGTAAAGAAATGTTTTTTTTTCATTTTAAGATTCTCACTGATTGATTGGTATTACAGTAAGAACTGTATCACAGTAATCACAGCATTCAGGGTACATTCCTTCAGCTTAATAGGTAGGTAGATAGACAACAGATAAAAAAAAGTAACAGAAAAAATTCACACGCATGATAGCATTGAGAAAGGACCAGTGAACATGCAAATAAACTGGAAGGCAAAAAAGTTGCTTCATTTGTCTTTCCTGTTATTTTAACTTAGTAATCCTGACTGGAAGATTGTAATCTGTATATTAAAGCCTTTAGCTTGAACAGTGTATGTTGGTGTGCATTCTAAATAAAATGCATGTTACATTTCACTTTTATGTTTTATTTTTATCTGTATAGCTACAAATAAGTGTGGAAGTGAGCAGAACTTCTTTAATGAATACCATAGTTCAAAAGTGTAATAAAAAGTGCATAGCTGGAATACCTCCCACAGAATTAAGTTAATTATTTATGAGGTCATCGTATTGAGTTCTTTTTCCATTTAAAATTCAGAAAAGTACTTGGGACTGTAGTTCATAAATCTTAAATTAGTTACAGATACTGCACTTGTAAACTAACAAGATGTTGTCCCACTAAAAATGCCCCCTCAGTGTTAGTCTTCAAATAACATTTATCACAGTATCAGAAATTGCAGACTTGATGTACACTCGTCATTTGGCAGAACAGTTTAAAAAAAAAAACTAATTTGTTTGAACCTATAGAAAATGAGCACTCACCTTTTTTACTTGTATTGCTGTGTTGATTACTGACTGGTGTAACAATCTGATTATTGAATTTCAATGAAGCATAGGTCACTTCTTCCGCCATGATGAAAGTCCTTAAATAATTTGTGCCGGTACTGGCTGCTCTTTATTTTGTATATCTAGCAATATAGTTCTTGTCTTCCTTTATATTTTTCTGTGATCATGTTTGATGCTTTCTGTTTTATGTGATTATTCTTTCTTCTTCCTCATCCTAATAAATGAAGCTGGTTTCGTAATCATCTGTTTTATTACTCATCCTTCTGCCTTTCCTGTTTTTCTCTCTGTGTTCCTCTGTCTCTGATTTTAACTTTAATAGAACACACACTGCGCTGTTTTTTTCACTGCCATATTTGTAAATGACATTTCAAAATTCTCAAAGAAAATGAAACATCGGTAAACAGTTTTAATCACCTAAACGTACTGTATTTCATAGGAAGGAATTTCAAGTAGTAGCAAATGCAGCCATTGTGGACTGCTCTCCTGCTGTGTACCACTTAGTTAACTGATATTCTGTGTTAACTACCCACCAGTTTTATCACAACCTATTTATTTATACTAAAAATGTAACAAAGAGGTGTGCAATACAGAAGTTCACAAATCTTTCTGCACATGTAGTGCCTAGTTCTCCCCTCTCACATTGAACCACTCCAACCCCTCCCCTTTACTTAAACAATTAACTCTGCAGTCATTTATTGCAGTCCACAGAGATATGAATTTCCCCTTGGTTGACCACCTTCACCAATGTGTATTTTATATGCATAAATGTTTTTGGCCATACAGTCATCAGTAAGACATAATACTTCCATAAATGCACTTCTTTTCAGATATAATAATGCACAGTTTTAAAGAATCATTACTTTATTGTTAATCATTTTGTCCCATCGCTTACCATATGTTACTTTAAGGATTCTTAACACAGCTGTATTATATATTTTCCTTGAAAGTTAACAGAAGCATGTTATTGTTTGCTATATATTTTTTTTTTGCTCAGGACAGATAATTATTTGCAACATACTGTTTTCTTAATGCAAGAAATTTATCAGAAGTTTACTTTTGTAAATTTCACCTTTATATATTTAAAATATAATGGAGATACAACTAAAGTACTACAAAGTTGGCACTCAAGAAGCACCCCTATCTCCTCTTGAATTGACTGTTTACTGGTGCTAGAACTTTCCAGTACTGGCTCATTGAAAGCCTAGTGCTCTTCAACGGGTTGCCCCCCTCCCTGCTGACCTACCTCACCTGGTATCCCTGGAACAACAAAGCAGGCCAAGTGTGTTGGCACTCAAGAAGCACCCCTATCTCCTCTTGAATTGACTGTTTACTGGTGCTAGAACTTTCCAGTACTGGCTCATTGAAAGCCTAGTGCTCTTCAATGGGTTGCCCCCTCCCTGC
Source organism: Protopterus annectens (assembly GCF_019279795.1). Lineage (NCBI taxonomy): Eukaryota > Metazoa > Chordata > Ceratodontiformes > Protopteridae > Protopterus > Protopterus annectens. Next base: position 97,781,964 of record NC_056741.1, on the reverse strand, counting down.
TGACCTACCTCACCTGGTATCCCTGGAACAACAAAGCAGGCCAAGTGTGTTGGCACTCAAGAAGCACCCCTATCTCCTCTTGAATTTACTGTTTACTGGTGCTAGAACTTTCCAGTACTGGCTCATTGAAAGCCTAGTGCTCTTCAACGGGTTGCCCCCCTCCCTGCTGACCTACCTCACCTGGTATCCCTGGAACAACAAAGCAGGCCAAGTGTGTTGGCACTCAAGAAGCACCCCTATCTCCTCTTGAATTGACTGTTTACTGGTGCTAGAACTTTCCAGTACTGGCTCATTGAAAGCCTAGTGTTCTTCAACGGGTTGCCCCCCTCCCTGCTGACCTACCTCACCTGGTATCCCTGGAACAACAAAGCAGGCCAAGTGTGTTGGCATTCAAGAAGCACCCCTATCTCCTCTTGAATTGACTGTTTACTGGTGCTAGAACTTTCCAGTACTGGCTCATTGAAAGCCTAGTGCTCTTCAACGGGTTGCCCCCCTCCCTGCTGACCTACCTCACCTGGTATCCCTGGAACAACAAAGCAGGCCAAGTGTGTTGGCACTCAAGAAGCACCCCTATCTCCTCTTGAATTGACTGTTTACTGGTGCTAGAACTTTCCAGTACTGGCTCATTGAAAGCCTAGTGCTCTTCAACGGGTTGCCCCCCTCCCTGCTGACCTACCTCACCTGGTATCCCTGGAACAACAAAGCAGGCCAAGTGTGTTGGCACTCAAGAAGCACCCCTATCTCCTCTTGAATTGACTGTTTACTGGTGCTAGAACTTTCCAGTACTGGCTGTATGTCATTTTTGCCTAAATATTTTATTTTAAGTTTTGTCCTCTTGTGGGCAGCACACACGTGATGTCAGCTAAGGCTCTTTCCCTTCACAGGCCATCCACTTTATAATAGTTACCCTTCTCCACCTCTCCTCTTCTTTGCTACTCCCCCCTGCCCCTGGCTATTTAACCTTCCCTTGTCAGCCTGCCTTACTACGGCTGAAACACTCCACTTCACTTGTCTTTCCTGCTTCCTTACTGTCTTTATTTTACTGACCTGGCTGTTGCTCTCCTTTCTCTTTCTTTCCTACCTTACTCCTTACCAATTGACTCTATTTTGTATCTGCTTGCCTATTTTCTATCCTTACTTATCACTCTCCCACTGTTAACTACTACTGTCCTTGTATACCTGTGCTTGCTATATTCTTGGAAACTACTGCCTACTCTTTTCATCCTTTTTAAGAGAAAAGAACTGACTCTCCTTATTATTTGGCTAAACTACGTAGCATATGAAACAGTAGTGTTTCAGCTACTCTGCTTGCTGATACACTCCGCTCTCCTCTCTGACTGTTTCTCCTGCCCTCCTCTCCCTACCCCTTATCCCACCCCACGTACCTGCTGTAGCCTTACACCCCACACACCTCTACATCTACACACTATCCTATACTCCTACATACCACACCTCCTCTTTATCACACACCTACCCTAAACATCTATCTCACTTGCTCCACCCTCTCCCTCTCCTCTTCTTCCTCTCTCCCCACTTACACAGATACCTCAACCCATATCTAGTCTACTCCTCTCTGTCACATCTCAACATATCTACCAAAACTCACAAACCAAATACTAAGAGCCTGTAACATTTCTGAATAAGCTAATCTACTGATTATTTTTCTGGCTTCACATTTCTCTGGCCTCACACTACTAACCTTGTTATGAATCGAATTCCAATTACCACTTTAATTTCTCTCCCAAACATACTGCCTTTGAATTCCTAAGCGTAAATCTGACCATTAAACATTACATCTACCTCTAGCTACCTCCTTGCATACAGATATCACAGACTGTTCCACATTAATCTCTTGATTAGATAAAATTCTAAACTACTCCACATCATGAGCTTACACAATACTCACTGTTCCCCCCCAACACCTCATACATAGTTAGGATTCACCTTAGCAGATGGGGACATCCACCCCAGCTTGGGCCCAACCACCTCATCTGATCAGCAACCTTCCACTACCAACTTCTAATCCAAATACTTTTTACTCAAGTCACCTTAATGTCTGAGCGTCAAAATCCACCCACTCCCTTCTTCAACATCACTCCTTTGATATTCTCTGTTTTGAAACCTGGTTGAAACCTTTACTACTAAAGACAATGTAATCCTACCTCCAGGTTATAACATCCTAAGACTTGACCGCAAAACTAAAAAGGCGGAGGAGTTGCAATTCTATTCAAAACCAACTTAATGTAACATTAATACCCTATGATAACCCAGACAGTAATAAGACTGAACTTCTCATCTCGAAGCTGCAACTAAACCCTAAAAAGTCCATCTATATTATCTGTATATATCTACCTCCTGGAAATAATTCCACTACTATAGAAAATATCCTAAGTTGGCTCTCCACCTCCTATCCTCAAGAAACCATAATTCTTGGTGACCTCAACCTAGACTGGTCCTCTTTAACTACTAATAACCCAGCTTCCCATATCAACCTCTATGGCTTCAGTCAAATAATAAACGCCTCTACCAGGATTAGTAAATCTAACAACAAAGAAAGTATTCTAGATTGGATACTTATTAACAAACCTCAACTTAAATATCAGTCTGGAACAGTACCTGATGACATAAGTGATCACAATCTAACCTTTATTATTAGGCAAAGAAATGCCTCTAACAATACACCTATCTATAGGACCTTACGCAGTCTCAAATGTTTCAACCCTACTCAATTTAGAACTGAACTAAAGGCCTGCAATTGGAACCCACTAAAGACACTTCCCCTTGAAGGAGCTGTGCTTTTCTTCAACACCACCTTCCTAACTATTCTTGATAATCATGCACCATCACGCTCCATCCGAATTAAACCTAAACCTGCCCCCTGGCTATCTAAAGACACAAGACAAAAAATGATTCTTAGAAACAAAGCATGGAAAAAATGGCGAGCTAGCAAATCTAGTGTAGACCAACAGACCTTTAGACACCTAAGAAACTCTACCAAAAAAGCCATTTTCTCTGATAAAAGAAGTTATTATAGTAATCTCCAACAAGCTAACCACAACAACCCTCAAAAATTCTGGGCAACCCTTAACAGGCTTCTACACCCTGGACAGACTACCACTGCTTCCGCTACCGGATCTGAAAAGAATTCTACCCTTGATACTGCCAACACTTTCAACTCTTTCTTTATTGATACTATTAACTCTTTGGCCTCACACCTCTCTAGCGACAACACTAGTATCCCCGATCATGCCACCTCCAAACTACCAACCTTTAGGCTACAACCCATCTCCACTGCCATTATACAAAAATGTATTCACAAACTCAAACCATGCACCCCCTCAGCAGACCAACTCCCATCTGAATTCCTTCAAAAATCAGCCTCGGAAATTGCCTACCCCATATCTATTCTCATTAACAGAACCATAAATGAAGAAACCATACCTGATATCTGGAAAATCTCTCACATCATACCCTTACACAAAGGAGGTAACTCCTATGAATACTCTAATTATAGGCCCATTGCTCTCTTGTCCCCACTAGCAAAAATCATGGAAAAATGTGTCCATTATCAGTTAATGGACCACCTAATAAAAAACAACATTCTCACTCCCTGTCAACATGGCTTTAGGCCTTTTCATAGCACAACCACCGCTCTCCTCACCTTTACAGACCTTATTAACAAGAACCAAAATAATTGCACCCTGTCTTCAGCTCTCTTCATTGACCTATCTAAAGCCTTCGATATGGTTAACCACTCTATTCTGCTAAAAATTCTTGAATCTCTCTCCTTAGAATCTAAGACTGTCCAATGGTTTTGTTCCTATCTTACAAACAGGAAACAAGCTGTTCTTTGGGATAATAAACTCTCATCCCTTCTCCCAATTTCACTCGGTGTCCCCCAAGGCTCCATTCTTGGACCACTTCTTTTCTCCCTCTTTATAAATGACTTACAAACAGCTATCCCCCAGGCTACTTGTATACAATATGCGGATGATTCCACATTAATTTGCTCTGCTAAATCCATCTCTGAACTTCAAACTATTACTCAAGCTGTTTTCTCTAAAGTTGAAACTTGGTTCTCAAAACGCTGCCTACTCCTAAATGCTAAAAAAAAAAACCAAACTCCTACTCTTTTAAGCCCAGTACCAGATCCCCTCTATTAGACTTTACTATCCTATCTAACAATGGAACCATTATATCACCTGACCCCGATACCAAACTGCTAGGTGTCATGATTGACAACAACCTTACCTTTGATTGTCATATCAACAACACCATTAAATCTGTAAGCAGGAAACTCGGCTCTCTTTATAGAATTAAAACTTTCTTAACCTCCCAAGCCAAAGCTACTCTTGCCCACTCTCATCTTATCTCGACTCTTCTCTATGCCTCACCAATCTATACGAACCTTAAGAAAAATAATCTCTCAAAATTATCTTCCACGTACAATAATATAGCTAGATTCGTCACTGGTCAACCCTTCAGGACTCACCACTGACTGAATCTGCAGCAACTTAACTGGCTTGAATTATCAAACATGCTGCTTCAGTCCCAACTAACATTTGTCCAAAAAGCATTTTACCAACCTCAAAACACACCTATACTCTCCAACCTCATAACCCACTACTCTAATCTGAACTCCCTCCGTTCATCAAGTAAGCTGCTAGTTACCTTAACCAAATCCAATAACCTAGCAGGTGATTCCCTTTTCTCTAACACTATTGGAAAACACTGGAATCAATTACCTACTGAACTTACTTCCATTGCATCTACTGTTCTGTTTAAACAAAAACTCAGAATTTACCTTAAAAGCCATGATGTGTCCCTGTTCTAATCCTGACTAAAGTAATTTGCTCCATCTAATCCATCTCTCTCTCCCTACTTTTCTCCCCATCCTGCTTCCTCTCTTTTTCTTTCTATCTCTACCTCTTTAAACTCCTCCTCTTCATCTTTCCTCCTTATGGCTACAAATCTCTTCCACACTAGTATTTCTCTTT